>NC_092235.1:12753141-12783079 GCF_036320965.1 Panulirus ornatus | reverse complement strand
GACGAGAGTCAGGCAGAAGTGAGAAGAGACTTGGCGGAGATCAGCGGAGAAGAGAGAGCTTGGACTAGAGTCAGGCTGGACAGGGGAGAGTGAGGCCTTAGAACGAGAGTAAGTCAGACAAGAGAGAGAGGCTGGGACGAGATGCAGCCACGACAGGAAAAGAGGCTTGGACGAGAGTCAGCAGACAGGAGAAAAAGGCTTGAGACGAGAGTCAGGAGGACAGGAGAGACATGCTGGATGAGAGTCAGATCAGACAGGAGAGAGATTCTTGGGACAAGTTTCAGGCTTGACAGGAGAGAGAGGCTTGAGAGGAGAGTCAGGCAGGACAGGTGAGAGAGGCTTGTTACGAGATTAGATCACACTGGAGAGAGAGGCTTGGGACGAGAGTCAGGGCAGGACAGGAGATAGAGGCTTGGACGAGAGTCAGGCAGGACAGGAGAAGAGGTCATTGTGGACGAGTCAGATCGGACGGAGAGAGAGGCATGGGACGAGAGTCAGTAGGACAGGAAAGATATGCTTGGGACTAGAGTCAGTGCAGACAGGAGAGAAAGGCTTGGGACGAGAGTCAGGCAGGACAGGAGAGAGAGGCTTGGGACGAGAGTCAGGCAAGACAGGAGAGAGAGGATTGGTATGAGAGAGTCAGGCTGGACAGGAGGGATGGGCTTCGAACGAGAGTTAGGCTGGACAGAAGAGAGAGGTTTGGAACGAGAGTCAGGCTGGACAGGAGAAAGAGGCTTGGGACGAGAGTCAGGCTTGACAGGAGAAAGAGGATTGTGACGAGTTAGGTTAGACAGGAGATAGAGGCTTGGGACGAGAGTCAGGCAGGACAGGAGAGAGAGTCTTGGGACGAGAGTCAGATCAGACAGGAGAGAGAAGCATGGGACGAGAGTCAGGTAGGACAGGAAAGATATGCCTGGGACTAGAGTCAGTGCAGACAGGAGAGAAAGGCTTTGGACGAGAGTCAGGCAGGACAGGAGAGAGAGGCTTGGGACGAGAGTCAGGCAAGACAGGAGAGAGAGGATTGGTATGAGAGAGTCAGACTGGACAGGAGAGAGAGGCTTGCGACGAGAGTAAGGGAGGATAGGAGGCTTATGAGGAGAGTAAGGCTGGACAGGAGAAAGAGGATTGTGACGAGTCAGGCTAGACAGGAGAGAGATGCTTGCGACGAGAGTCAGGCCAGACAGGAGAGAAAGGCTTGGGACGAGAGTCAGGCAGGACAGGAGAAAGAGACTTTGGACGAGAGTCAGGCAGGAAAGGAGAGAGAAGCTTGGGCCTAGAGTCAGGCAGGATAGGAGAGAGATGCTTGGGATGAGAGTCAGATCAGACAGGAGAGAGAGAGTCTTGGGACGAGTGTCAGGCTTGACAGTAGAGAGAGGGTTGAGACGAGAGTCAGGCAGGACAGGTGAGAGAGGCTTGGGACGAGAGTCAGGCAGGACAGGAGAGAGAGGTTTGGGATAAGAATCAGGCAGGACACGAGCGAGAGGATTGGACAGGAGTCAGGCTGGACAGGAGAGAGAGGCTTGGGACGAGAGTGAGGAAGGATAGGAGAGAGAGGCTTGTGAGGAGAATCAGGCTGGACAGGAGAAAGAGGATTGTAACGAATCAGGCTAGACAGGAGAGAGATGCTTGGGACGAGAGTCAGGCCAGAAAGGAGAGATAGGCTTCGGACGAGAGTCAGGCAGAAGTGAGAAAGAGACTTTGGACGAGAGTCAGGCAGGAGAGGAGAGAGAAGCTTGGGACTAGAGTCAGGCTGGACAGGAGAGTGAGGCTTAGAACGAGAGTCAAGTCAGACAAGAGAGAGAGGCTTGGGACGAGATGCAGCCACGACAGGATAAAGAGGCTTAGGACGAGAGTCAGGCAGGACAGGAGAAAAAGGCTTGAGACGAGAGTCAGGCAGGACAGGAGAGACATGCTTGGGATGAGAGTCAGATCAGACAGGAGAGAGATTCTTGGGACGAGTTTCAGGCTTGACAGTAGAGAGAGGCTTGAGAGGAGAGTCAGGCAGGACAGGTGAGAGAGGCTTGTTACGAGATTTAGATCACACTGGAGAGAGAGGCTTGGGACGAGAGTCAGGCAGGACAGGAGATAGAGGCTTGGGACGAGAGTCAGGCAGGACAGGAGAGAGAGTCTTTGGACGAGAGTCAGATCAGACAGGAGAGAGAGGCTTTGGACGAGAGTCAGGTAGGATAGGAAAGATATGCTTGGGACTAGAGTCAGTGCAGACAGGAGAGAAAGGCTTGGGACGAGAGTCAGGCAGGACAGGAGAGAGAGACTTAGGATGAGAGTCAGGCAGGACAGGAGAGATAGCATTGGTATGAGAGAGTCAGGCAGGACAGAAGAGAGAGGCCTAGAACGAGAGTCAAGCAGGCAGGAGAGAGAGGCTTGGGACACGAGTCAGGCAGGACAAGAGAGAGAGGCTTGGGACGAGAGTGAGGGAGGATAGGAGAGAGAGGCTTGGGAGGAGAGTCAGGCTTGACAGGAGAAAGATGATTGTGACGAGTTAGGCTAGAAAGAAGAGAGATGCTTCGGACGAGAGTCAGGCACGACAGGAGAAAGAGGCTTAGGACAAGAGTCAGGCAGGACAGGAGAAAGAGGCTTGGGACGAGAGTCAGGCTGGACATGAGAGAGAGGCTTGAGACGAGAGTCAGATCAGACAGGAGAGAGACTCGTGGGAGGAGTGTCAGGTAGGCAGGAGAGAGAGGCTTGGGACGAGAGTCAAGTAGGCAGGAGAGAGATGCTTGGCACGAGAGTCAGGCTGGACAGGAGAGAGACGCTTGGGAAGAGATTCAGGCCGGACAAGAGAGAGAAGTTTTGGACGAGAGTCAGGCAGGATACGAGAGAGAGGCTTGTGAGGAATGACATGCAGGACAGGAGAGAGGGGCTTGGAACGAGAGTCAGGCTAGACAGAAGAGAGAGGCTTGGAAGGAGAGTCAGGCTTTACAGGAGAGAGAGGCTTGTGGCGAGATTCAGGTTGGAAAGGAGCGAGAGTCTTTGAAGGAGAGTCAGGCACGACAGGAGAAAGAGGCTTAGGACAAGAGTCAGGCAGGACAGGAGAAAGAGGTTTGGGACGAGAGTCAGGCAGGACAGATGAGAAAGGCTTGGAACGAGAGTCAGATCAGACAGGAGAGAGACGCTTGGGACGAGTGTCAGGTAGGCAGGAGAGAGAGGCTTGGGACTAGAGTCAGGTAGGCAGGAGAGAGAGGCTTGGGACGAGAGTCAGGCCGGACAGGAGAGAGACGCTTGGGAAGAGATTCAGGCCGGACAACAGAGAGAAGCTTTGGACGAGAGTCAGGCAGGACAGGAGAGAGGCTTGGGACGGGAGTCAGGTAGGAGAGGAGAGAGATGCTTGGGATGAGAGTCAGATCAGACAGGAGAGAGAATCTTGGGACGAGTTTCAGTCTTGACAGTAGAGAGAGGCATGAGACGAGAGTCAGGCAGGACAGGTGAGAGAGGCTTGGGACGAGAGTCAGATCAGACAGGAGAGAGGCATGGGACGAGAGTCAGGCAGGACAGGAGATAGAGGCTTGGGACGAGAGTCAGGCAGGACAGGAGAGAGAGTCTTGGGACGAGAGTCAGATCAGACAGGAGAGAGAGGCATGGGACGAGAGTCAGGTAGGACAGGAAAGATATGCTTGGGACTAGAGTCAGTGCAGACAGGAGAGAAAGGCTTGGGACGAGAGTCAGGCAGGACAGGAGAGAGAGGCTTGGGACGAGAGTCAGGCAAGACAGGAGAGAGAGGATTGGTATGAGAGAGTCAGGCTGGACAGGAGAGATGGGCTTCGAACGAGAGTTAGGCTGGACAGAAGAGAGAGGTTTGGAACGAGAGTCAGGCTGGACAGGAGAAAGAGGCTTGGGACGAGAGTCAGGCTTGACAGGAGAAAGAGGATTGTGACGAGTTAGGTTAGACAGGAGAGAGATGCTTGGGACGAGAGTCAGGCACGACAGGAGAAAGAGGATTAGGACGAGAGTCAGGCAGGACAGGAGAAAGAGGCTTGGGACGAGAGTCAGGAAGGACAGGAGATAGAGGCTTTGGACGAGAGTCAGGAAAGAGAAGAGAGAGAGGCCTGGAACGAGAGTCAAGCAGGCAGGAGAGAGAGGCTTGAGACGAGAGTCAGGCAGGACAGGTGAGAGAGGCTTCGGACGAGAGTCAGATCAGACAGGATAGAGACGCTTGGGACAGTAGTCAGGTAGGACAGGGGAGAGATGCTTGGGATGAGAGTCAGATCAGACAGGATGAGTGTCAGGCTTGATAGTAGAGAGAGGCTTGAGACGAGAGTCAGGCAGGACAGGTGAGAGAGGCTTGTTACGAGAGTTAGATCACAAAGGAGAGAGAGGCTTGGGACGAGAGTCAGGCAGGACTGGAGATAGAGGCTTGGGACGAGAGTCAGGGAGGACAGGAGAGAGCGTCTTGGGACGAGAGTCAGATCAGACAGGAGAGATAGGCTTGAGACGAGAGTCAGGTAGGACAGGAAAGATATGCTTGGGACTAGAGTCAGTGCAGACAGGAGAGAAAGGCTTGGGACAAGAGTCAGGCAGGACAGGAGAGAGAGGTTTGGGATGAGAGTCAGACAGGACAGGAGAGAGAGGATTGGTATGAGAGAGTCAGGCTGGACAGGAGAGAGGCTTGGGACGAGAGTGAGGGAGGATAGGAGAGAGAGGCTTGTGAGGAGAGTCAGGCTGGACAGGAGAAAGAGGATTGTGACGAGTCACGCTAGACAGGAGAGAGATGCTTGTGACGTGAGTCAGGTTAGACAGGAGAGAGAGGCTTAGGACGAGAGTCAGGCAGGACAGGAGAAAGAGACTTTGGACGAGAGTCAGGCAGGACAGGAGAGAGAAACTTGGGACTAGAGTCAGGCTGGACAGGAGAGAGAGGCTTAGAACGAGAGTCAAGTCAGACAAGAGAGAGAGGCTTGGGACGAGAGTCAGGCACGACAGGATAAAGAGGCCTAGGACGAGAGTCAGGCAGGACAGGAAAAAGAGGCTTGAGACGAGAGTCAGGCAGGACAGGAGAGAGAGGCTTTGGACGAGAGTCAGATGAGACACGAGAGAGACGCTTGGGACGGGATTCAGGTTGGACAGGAGAGAGATGCTTGGGATGAGAGTCAGATCAGACAGCAGAGAGAGTCTTGGGACGAGTTTCAGGCTTGACAGTAGAGAGAGGCTTGAGACGAGAGTCAGGCAGGACAGGTGAGAGAGGCTTGTTACGAGAGTTAGATCACAAAGGAGAGAGAGGCTTGGGACGAGAGTCAGGCAGGACTGGAGATAGAGGCTTGGGACGAGAGTCAGGGAGGACAGGAGAGAGCGTCTTGGGACGAGAGTCAGATCAGACCGGAGAGAAGGCTTTGGACGAGAGTCAGGTAGGACAGGAAAGATGACAAGAGAGAGACGCTTGGAGACGGGATTCAGGTAGGACAGGAGAGAGATGCTTGGGATGAGATTCAGATCAGACATGATAGAGAGCTTGGGACGAGTTTCAGGCTTGAGAGTAGAGAGAGGCTTGGAGACGAGAGTCAGGCAGGACAGGTGAGGGAGGCTTGTTACGAGAGTTAGATCACACAGGAGAGAGAGGCTTGGGACGAGAGTCAGGCAGGACAGGAGATAGAGCTTGTGACGAGAGTCTGGTAGGACAGGAACGATTATGCTTGGGACTAGAGTCAGTGCAGACAGGAGAGAAAGGCTTGGGACGAGAGTCAGGCAGGACAGGAGAGAGAGGCTTGGACGAGAGTGAGGGCGGATAGGAGATAGAGCTTGAGACGAGAGTCAGGCTGGACAGGAGAAAGAGGATTGTGACGAGAGTAGACAGGAGAGAGATGCTTGGGACGAGAGTCAGGCTAGAAAGGAGAGAAAGGCAGGACAGGAGAAAGATACTTTGGACGAGAGTCAGGCAGGACAGGAGAGACAAGCTTGGGACTAGAGTCAGGCTGGACAGAAGAGTGAGGCTGTGAACGAGAGACAAGTCAGACAGGAAAGACAGGCTTGGCACGAGAGTCAGGCAGAATAGGAGAGAGAGGCTTCGGACGAGAGTCAGGCAGGACAGGAGAGATGGGCTTGGAACGAGAGTCAGGCTCGACAGAAGAGAGAAGCTTGGAAAGAGAGTCAGGCTGGACAGGAGAAAGACACTTGGGATGAGAGTCAGGCAGGACAGGAGAGAGAGGCCTGGAACGAGAGTCATGCAGGCAGGAGAGAGAGGCTTGGGACGCGAGTCAGGCAGGACAGGAGAGAGAGGCTTGGAGCGAGAGTGAGGGAGGATAAGAGAGAGAGGCTTGGGAGGAGAGTCAGGCTTGACAGGAGAAAGAGGATTGTGACGAGTTAGGCTAGACAGGAGAGAGATGCTTGGGACGAGAGTCAGGCACGACAGAAAAAAGAGGCTTAGGACGAGAGTCAGGCAGGACAGGAGGAAGAGGCTTGGGACGAGAGTCAGGCAGGACATGAGAGAGACTTGGGACGAGACTCAGATCAGAAAGGAGAGAGACGCTTGGGACGAGACTCAGATCAGAAAGGAGAGAGACGCTTGGGACGAGTGTCAGGTAGGCAGGAGAGAGAGGCTTGGGACGGGATTCAGGTAGGACAGGAGAGAGATGCTTGGGATGAGAGTCAGATCAGACAGGAGAGAGAGTCTTGGGACGAGTTTCAGGCTTGACAGTAGAGAGAGGCTTCAGACGAGAGTCAGACAGGACAAGTTAGAGAGGCTTGTTGCGAGAGTTAGATCACACAGGAGAGAGAGGCTTGGGACGACAGTCAGGCAGGACAGGAGATAGATGCTTGGGACAAGAGTCAGGCAGGACAGGAGAGAGAGGCTTTGGACGAGGGTCAGGTAGGACAGGAAAGATATGCTTGGGACTAGAGTCAGTGCAGTCAGGAGAGAAAGGCTTGAAACGAGAGTCAGGCAGGACAGGAGAGAGAGGCTTAGGATGAGATGAGGCAGGACGTGAGAGAGAGGATTGGTATGAGAGAGTCAGCTGGACAGGAGAGAGAGGCTTGGACGAGAGTGAGGAGGATAGGAGATAGAGGCTTGTGACGAGAGTCAGGCTGGACAGAGGAGAAAGAGGATTGGACGAGTTAGGCTAGAAGGAGAGATATGGCTTGGGACGAGAGTCAGGCACGACAGAAGAGAGGCTTAGGGCGAGAGTCAGGCATGACAGGAGAAAGAGGCTTGGGACGAGAGTAGGTAGGACAGGAGAGAGAGGCTTGGGACGAGAGTCAGATCAGACAGGAGAAGACGCTTGGGACGAGTGTCAGGTAGGCAGGAGAGAGAGCTTGGACGAGAGTCAGGTAGGCAGGAGAGAGAGGCTTGGACGAGAGTCAATCACACAGGAGAGAGAGGCTTGGGACGAGAGTCAGCAGGACAGGAGATAGAGGCTTGGGACGAGAGTCAGGCAGACAGAGAGAGAGTCTTGGGACGAGAGTCTGATCAGACAGGATAGAGAGGCTTGGGACGAGAGTCAGCAGGACAGGAGAGAGAGCTTGGCACGAGAGTCTGATCAGACAGGAGAGAGAGGCTTGGGACGAGAGTGAGGGAGGATAGGAGAGAGAGGCTTGTGAGGAGATCAGCAGACAGGAGAAAGAGGATTTTGACGAGATCAGGGTAGACAGGAGAGATGCTTGGGACGATAGTCAGGCCAGACAGGAGAGAAAGGCTTGGGACGAGAGTCAGGCAGACAGGAGAAAGAGGCTTAGAACGAGAGTCAGGCAGGACAGGTGAAGAGGCTTGGGACGAGAGTCTGGCAGGACAGAAGAGAGTGGCTTGGGACGAGAGTCAGATCAGACAGAAGAGAGTCGCTTGGACGAGAGCCAGGTAGGCAGGAGAGAGAGGCTTGGGACGAGACTCAGTGCAGACAGGAGAGAAGAGGCTTGGGACGAGAGTCAGGGTGACAGGAGAGAAAGCTTGGGAGAGTGAGGCAGGACAGTGAGAGAGGATTTTTGACGAGAGTAGGCAGGATCAGGAGAGAGAGGCTTGGGACGAGAGTCAGCAGACAGGAGATAGAGGCTTGGACGAGAGTCAGGCTAGACAGAAGAGAGAGCTTGGAGAGAGTCAGGCTGGACAGAGAGAGGGCTTGGACGAGAGTCAGCTGACAGGAGAAGAGGCTTAGGACGAGAGTCAGGCAGACAGGAGAGAGAGGCTTTGGACGAGAGTCAGGTCAGACAGGAGAGAGAGGCTTGGGACGAGAGTCAGGCAGGACAGGAGAAAGAGGCTTAGGACGAGAGTCAGCTGGCAGGAGAAAGAGCTTGGACGAGAGTCAGGCAGGACAGGAGAGAGAGGCTTGGACGAGAGTCAGATCAGACAGGAGAGAGAGCTTGGGAGAGTCAGGCAGGACAGGAGAAGAGGCTTGGACGAGAGTCAGATCAGACAGGAGAGAGAGTCTTGGGACGAGAGTCAGGCTTAGACAGAAGAGAGGCTTGGACGAGAGTCAGGCAGGACAGGAAGAGGCTTTGGACGAGAGTCAGATCACACAGGAGAGAGAGGCTTGGACGAGAGTCAGGCAGGACAGGAGAGAGAGGCTTGGGACGAGAGTAGGAGGAAGGAGAGAGGTTGGGAGAGAGTCAGGTCAGACAGGAGAAAGAGGCATGGGACGGGGTCAGGGTAGGAAGGGGAAAAATGCTTGGGACAGAGTCAGGCCCGACAGGAGAGAAAGGCTTGGGACGAGAGTCAGGCAGGACAGGAGAAAGAGCTTGGACGAAGTCAGGCAGACAGGAGAGAGAAGTTGGAAGAGAGTCAGGCTGGACAGGAGAAGAGGTGTGAACGGGGTCAAGGCAGACAGGAGAAGAGCTTGGACGAGAGTCAGGCGGGCAGGAGAGAAGGCTTGGGAGAGAGTCAGGCAGGAAAGGAGAAGAGCTTTTGGAACGAGAGTCAGGCAGGACAGGAAGAAGCTTGGGACAGAGTCAGGTGGGCAGGGAGAGGAGGTGGAAGAGAGCCAGAAGGAGAGAGAGGGTTGGACGAGAGTCAGGAGACAGGGGAAGAGAGGGTTGGACGAGAGTAAAGGAGGAAAGGGAAAGGGGAAGAGAGTAGGCTGGACAGAAAAGAGGTTTGGGCGGTCAGGGTGGGCAGGAGAAAGAGGTTGGACGAGAGTCAGGAGAAGGGGGGAAAAAGGCTTTGGGGACGTCCCAAGCCTTTCTCTCCTGTCTGCACTGACTCTAGTCCCAAGCATATCTTTCCTGTCCTACCTGACTCTCGTCCCATGCCTCTCTCTCCTGTCTGATCCGACTCTCGTCCCAACACTCTCTCCTGTCCTGCCTGACTCTCGTCCCAAGCCTCTATCTCCTGTCCTGCCTGACTCTCGTCCCTAGCCTCTCTCTCCTGTGTGATCTGACTCTCGTAAAAGCCCTCTCTCACCTGTCCTGCCAGACTCTGGTCTCAAGCCTCTCTCTACTGTCAAGCCTGAAACGCGTACCAAGACTCTCTCTCCTGTCTGATCTGACTCTCATCCCAAGCATCTCTCTCCTATCTTACCTGAATCCCCTCCCAAGCTTCTCTCTCCTGTCTGATCTGACTCTCGTCCCAAGCCTCTCTCTCCTGTCCTGCCTGACTCTCGTCCCATGACTCTTTCTCCTGTACTGCCTGACTCTCGTCCTAAGCCTCTTTATCCGTTCGTGCCTGAATCTAGTCCCATGCCTCTCTCTCCTGTCTGACGTGACTCCCGTTCTAAACCTATCTCTCCGTTCCAACCTAACTCTCGTCCTAAGCCTCTCTCTCCTGTCCAGCCTGACTCTCGCCACAAGCCCCTCTCTCTTTCCAGCCTGACTCTCCTTCCAAGGCTCTCTCTTCTGTCTAGCCTGACTCTCGTTCCAAGCCTCTCTCTCCTGTGCTGCATGACTCTCGTCCCAAGCCTCTCTCTCCTGACCTGCCTGACTCTCGTCCAAAGAATCTCTCTCTTGTCCAGCCTCAATCTCTTCCCAAGCCTTTCTCTCCTGTACGGCCTGACTCTCGTCCCAAGCCTCTCTCTCCTGCCTACCTGAGTCTCGTCCCGAGCCTCTCTCTCCTGCCTACCTGGCTCTCGTCCCAAGCGTCTCTCTTCTGTCTGATCTGACTCTCGTCCCAAGCCACTCTCTTCTGTCCTGCCTGACTCTCGTCCCAAGCCTCTTTCACCTGTCCTGCCTGACTCTCGTTCTAAGCCTCTTTCTCCTGTCCTGCCTGACTCTCGTCCCAAGCCTCTCTCTCCTGTCTGACTTGACTCTCGTTCACAGCCTCACTCTCCTGTCCAGCCTGACTCTAGTCCCAAGCTTCTCTCTCCTGTCCTGCCTGACTCTCGTCCGAAGTCTCTTTCTCCTGTCCTGCCTGACTCTCGTCCCAAGCCTTTCTCCCCTGTCTGGCCTGACTCTCGTCACAAGCATCTCTCTCCTGTCTAGCCTGACTCGTCACAATCCTCTTTTTCCTGTTCAGCCTGACTCTCTTCCCCAGCCTCTTTCTCCTACCCTCTCTCACTCTCGTCCCAAGCCTCTCTCTTCTGTCCTGCCTGACTCTCGTCCCAAGCCTCTCTCTCCTGCCTACCTGGCTCTCTTCCCAAGCGTCTCTCTTCTGTCTGATCTGACTCTCGTCCCAAGCCCCTCTCTTCTGTCTTGCCTGACTCTCGTTCGAAGCCTCTCTCTCCTGTCCTGCCTGACTCTCGTTCTAAGCCTCTTTCTCCTGTCCTGCCTGACTCTCGTCCCAAGCCTCTCTCTCCTGTCTGACTTGACTCTCGTTCACAGCCTCACTCTCCTGTCCAGCCTGACTCTAGTCCCAAGCTTGTCTCTCCTGTCCTGCCTGACTCACGTCCGAAGTCTCTTTATCCTGTCCTGCCTGACTCTCGTCCCAAGCCTTTCTCTCCTGTCTGGCCTGACTATCGTCCCAAGCATCTCTCCTGTCTACCCTGACTCGTCAAAATCCTCTTTCTCCTGTCCTGGCTGAGTCTCCTCACAAGCCTCTCTCTCCTATCCTCCCTCACTCTCGTCCCAAGCCTCTCTCTCCTGTCTGATCAGACTCTCGTGCCAAGACTCTCTCTCCTGTCCTGCCTGACTCTCGTCTGCAATGACTCTAGTCCGAAGCATAACTTTCCTCTCCTACCTGACTCTCGTCGCAAGCCTCTCTATCCTGTCTGATCAGACTCTCGTCCCAAGACTCTCTCTCCTGTTCTGCCTGACTCTCGTCCCAAGCCTCTATCTCCTGTCCTGCCTGACTCTCGTCCCAAGCCTCTCTCTCCTGTGTGATCTGACTCTCGTCCCAAGCCTCTCTCTCCTGAATACCTGACTCTCGTCCCAAGCCTCTCTCTCCTGCCTACCTGACACTCGTCCCAAGCGTCTCTCTCCTGTCTGATCTGACTCTCGTCCCAAGCCTCTCTCTCCTGTCCTACCTCACTCTCGTCCCAAGCCTCTTTCTCCTGTCATGCCTGACTCTCGCCCTAAGCCTCTCTCTCCTGTCGTGCCTGACTCTCGTCCCAAGCATATCTCTCCTGTCTAGCCTAACTCGTCCCAATCCTCTTTCTCCTGTCCAGCCTGACTCTCGTCACAAGCCTCTATCTCCTATCCTCCCTCACTCTCGTCCCAAGCCTCTCTCTCCTGTCCAGCCTGACTCTCTCATACCAATCCTCTCTCTCACGTCCTGCCTCACTCTCATCCTAAGCCTCTCTCTCCTGTCCTGCCTGACTCTCGTCCCAAGTCTTTCTCTCCTGTCTGCACTGACTCTAGTCCCGAGCATATCTTTCCTGTCCTACCTGACTCTCGTCCAAAGATTCTCTCTCCTGTCTGATCTGACTCTCGTCCCAAGACTCTCTCTCGTGTCCAGCCTGACTCTAGTCTCAAGCCTCTTTCTCCTGTCCTGCCTGACTCTCGTCCTAAGCCTCTTTATCCTGTCGTGCCTGACTCTAGTCCCAAGCCTCTCTCTCTTCTCTGACTTGACTCTCGTTCACAGTCTCACTCTCCTGTCCAGCCTGACTCTAGTCCCAAGCTTCTCTCTCCTGTCCTGCCTGACTCTCGTCCAAAGTCTCTTTCTCCTGTCCTGCCTGACTCTCGTCCCAAGCCTTTCTCCCCTGTCTGGCCTGACTCTCGTCACAAGCATCTCTCTCCTGTCTAGCCTGACTCGTCACAATCCTCTTTTTCCTGTTCAGCCTGACTCTCTTCCCAGCCTATTCTCCTCCTCTCTCACTCTCGTCCCAAGCCTCTCTCCTGTCCTGCTGACTCTCGTCCAAGCTCTCTCTCCTGCCTACCTGGCTCTTCCAAGCGTCTCTTTCTGTCTGATCGACTCTCGTCCAAGCCCTCTCTTCTGTCTTGCCTGACTCTCGTCCAAGCCTCTTTCCCTGTCCTCCTGACTCTCGTCCGAAGCCTCTTTTCCTGTCCTGCCTGACTCTCGTCCCAAGACTCTCTCCTGTCTGACTTGACTCTCGTTCAAGCCTCACTCTCCTGTCCAGCCTGACTCTAGTCCCAAGCTTCTCTCCTGTCCTGCCTGACTCCGTCCAAGTCTCTTTTCCTGTCCTGCCTGACTCTCGTCCAAGCCTTTCTCTCCTGTCTGGCCTGACTATCGTCCCAAGCATCTCTCCTGTCTACCCTGACTCGTCAAAATCCTCTTTCTCCTGTCCTGGCTGAGTCTCCTCACAAGCCTCTCTCTCCTATCCTCCCTCACTCTCGTCCCAAGCCTCTCTCTCCTGTCTGATCAGACTCTCGTGCCAAGACTCTCTCTCCTGTCCTGCCTGACTCTCGTCCCAAGCCTCTCTCTCCTGTCTGATCAGACTCTCGTGCCAAGACTCTCTCTCCTGTCCTGCCTGACTCTCGTCCCAAGCCTCTCTCTCCTGTCTGCAATGACTCTAGTCCGAAGCATAACTTTCCTCTCCTACCTGACTCTCGTCGCAAGCCTCTCTATCCTGTCTGATCAGACTCTCGTCCCAAGACTCTCTCTCCTGTTCTGCCTGACTCTCGTCCCAAGCCTCTATCTCCTGTCCTGCCTGACTCTCGTCCCAAGCCTCTCTCTCCTGTCTGCAATGACTCTAGTCCGAAGCATAACTTTCCTCTCCTACCTGACTCTCGTCGCAAGCCTCTCTATCCTGTCTATCTGACTCTCGTCCCAAGACGTCTCTCTTCTGTTCTGCTCTGACTCTCGTCCCAAGCCTCTATCTCCTGTCCTGCCTGACTCTCGTCCCAAGCCTCTTTCACCTGTCCTGCATGACTCTCGTCCTAAGCCTCTTCTCCTGTCCTACCTGACTCTCGTCCCAAGACCTCTCTCCTGTCCTGACCTTGACTCTCGTTCACAAGCCTCACTCTCCTGTCCAGCCTGACTCTAGTCCCAAGCTTGTCTCTCCTGTCCTGCCTGACTCTAGTCCCAAGCTTCTCTCTCCTGTCCTGCCTGACTCTCGTCCCAAGCCTCTCTCTCCTGTGTGGCCTGACTCTCGTCACAAGCATCTCTCTCCTATCTAGCTTGACTCGTCACAATCCTCTTTCTTCTGTCCAGCCTGCTCTCCTCACAAGCCTCTCTCTCATATCCTCCCTCACTCTCGTCCCAAGCCTCTCTCTCCTGTCCAGCCTGACTCTCTCATCCCAATCCTATTTCTCCTGTCCTGCCTGACTCTCATCCTAAGCCTCTCTCTCCTGTCCTGCCTGACTCTCGTCCCAAGCCTCTCTCTCCTGTCTGCACTGACTCTAGTTCCAAGCATATCTTTCCTGTCCTACCTGACTCTCGTCCCAAGCCTCTCTCTCCTGTCTGATCTGACTCTCGTCCCAAGCCTCTCTCTCCTGTCCTGCCTGACTCTCGTCCCAAGCCTCTATCTCCTGTCCTGCCTGACTCTCGTCCCAAGCCTCTCTCTCCTGTGTGATCTAACTCTCGTAACAAGCCTCTCTCACCTGTCCTGTCTGACTCTCGTCTCAAGCCTCTCTCTACTGTCAAGCCTGAAACTCGTCCCAAGACTCTCTCTCCTGTCTGATCTGACTCTCATCCCAAGCATCTCTCTCCTGTCCTACCTGAATCCCGTCCCAAGCGTCTCTCTCCTGTCTGATCTGACTCTCGTCCCAAGCCTCTCTCTCCTGTCCTGTCTGACTCTCGTCCCAAGCCTCTTTCTCCTGTCCTGCCTGACTCTCGTCCTAAGCCTCTTTATCCTGTCGTGCCTGACTCTGTCCAAGCCTCTCTCTCTTGTCTGACTGACTCTCGTTCTAAGCCTCACTCTCCTGTCTAGCCTGACTCTAGTCCAAGCTTCTCTCCTGTCCTGCCTGACTTCGTCCAAGTCTCTTTCCTGTCCTGCCTGACTCTCGTCCGAAGCCTCTCTCTCTGTGTGCCTAACTCTCGTCAAAGCATCTCTCTTCTGTCTAGCCTGACTCTCGTTCCAAGCCTCTCTCTCCTGTCTGCATGACTTCGTCCCAAGCCTCTCTCTTCTGTCCTGCCTGACTCTCGTCCAAGAATCTCTCTCTTGATCGCCTCATCTTTCCCAAGCGTTCTCTCCCTCGGCCTGACTCTCGTCCAGCCTCTCTCTCCTGCCTACCTGACTCTCGTCCAAGCCTCTCTCTCCTGTCCTGCCTGACTCTCGTCCAAAGATCTCTCTCTTGTCCAGCTAATCTCTTCCAAGCCTTTTCTCCTGTACGGCCTGACTCTCGTTCCAAGCCCATCTCTCCTGTCCTGCCTGACTCTCGTCCGAAGCCTCTCTCTCCTATTCTGCCTGACTCTCGTGCCAAGCCTGTCTTTCCTGTCTGACTTGTCTCTCGTTCACAGCCTCACTCTTCTGTCCAGCCTGACTCTAGTCCCAAGCTTGTCTCTCCTGTCCTGCCTGACTCTCGTCCAAAGTATCTTTCTCCTGTCCTGCCTTTCTCTCCTTTCTAGCCTGACTCTCGTCCCAAGCATCTCTCTCCTGTCTACTCTCGTCACAATCCTCTTTCTCCTGTCCAGCCTGACTCTCGTCTCAAGCCTCTATCTCCTATCCGCCCTCACTCTCGTCCCAAGCCTCTCTCTCCTGTCCTGCCTGACTCTCGTCCCAAGCCTTTCTCTCCTGTCTGCACTGACTCTAGTCCCAAGCATATCGTTCCTGTCCTACCAGACTCTCGTCACAAGCCTCTATCTCCTGTCCTGCCTGACTCTCGTCCCAAGCCTCTCTCTCCTGTGTGATCTAACTCTCGTAACAAGCCTCCCTCACCTGTCCTGCCTGACTCTCGTCTCAAGCCTCTCTCTACTCTCAAGCCTGAAACTCGTCCCAAGGCTCTCTATCATGTCTGATCTGAATCTCATCCCAAGCATCTCTCTCCTGTCCTACCTGAATCCCGTCTCAAGCGTCTCTCTCTTGTCTGATCTGACTCTCGTCCAAAGCCTCTCTCTCCTGTCCTGCCTGACTCTCGTCTCAAGCCTCTTTCTACTGTCCTGCCTGACTCTCGTCCTAAGTCGTGCCTGACTCTAGTCCCAAGCCTCTCTCTCTTGTCTAACTTGACTCTCGTTCTAAGCCTCACTCTCCTGTCCAGCCTGACTCTAGTCCCAAGCTTCTCTCTCCTGTCCTACCTCACTCCTTCCAAAGTCTCTTTCTCCTGTCCTACCTGACTCTCGTCCGAAGCCTTTCTCTCCTGTGTGGCCTGACTCTCGTCACAAGCATCTCTCTCCTGTCTAGCCTGACTCGTAACAATCCTCTTTCTCGTTTCCAGTCTGACTCTCCTCACAAGCCTCTCTCTCCTGTCCAGCCTGACTCTCTCATACCAATCCTCTCTCTCCTGTCCTGCCTGACTCTCATCCCAAACCTCTCTCTCCTGTCCTGCCTGACTCTCGTCTCAAGCCTTTCTCTCCTGTCTGCACTGACTCTCGTCCTAAGCATATCTTTCCTGTCCTACCTGACTCTCGTCTCAAGCCTATCTCACCTGTCTGATCTGACTCTCGTCCCAAGACTCTCTCTCCTGTCCTGCCTGACTCTCGTCCCAAGCCTCTATCTCGTGTCCTGCCTGACTCTCGTCTCAAGCCTCTCTCTCCTGTGTGGTCTGACTCTCGTAACAAGCCTGTCTCACCTGTCCTGCCTGACTCTCGTCTCAAGCCTCTCTCTACTGTCAAGAATGACACTCGTCCTAAGACTCTCCTGTCTGATCTGACTTTCATCCCAAGCATCACTCTCCTGTCCTACCTGAAACCCGTCCCAAGCGTCTCTCTTCTGTCTGATCTGACTCTCGTCCCAAGCCTCTCTCTCCTGTCCTGCCTGACTCTCGTCCCAAGCCTCTTTCTCCTGTCCTGCCTGAATCTCGTCCCAAGCCTCTCTCTCCTGCCTGCTTCACTCTTGTTCCAGGCCTCTCTCTCTTCTCATGCCTGACTCTCGTCCCAAGCTTCTTTCTCCTGTCCCGCCTAACTCTCGTTCCAAGCCTTTCTCTTCTGTGCAGCCTAACTCTCGTTCGAAGCCCATCTCTCCTGTCCTGCCTGACTCTCGTTCGAAGCCTCTCTCTCCTGTTCTGCCTGACTCTCATCCCAAGCCTCTCTCCTCTGTCTGATCTGACTCTCGTCCCAAGCTTCTCTCTCCTGTCCTGCCTGACTCTCGTCCCAAGCCTCTTTCTCCTGTCCTGCCTGACTCTTGTCCCAAGCCTCTCTGCTGCCTGCTTGACTCTCGTTTCAGGCCTCTCTCTCCTGTCTTGCATGACTCTCGTCCCAAGCCTCTTTCTCCTGTACAGCCTGACTCTCGTTCCAAGCCTCCCTCTTCTGTCCAGCCTGACTCTCGTTTCAAGCCCCTCTCTCCTGTCCTGCCTGACTCTCGTCCCAAGCCTCTCTCTCCTGTCCTGCCTGACTCTCGTCCGAAGTCTCTTTCTCCTGTCCTGCCTGACTCTCGTCCCAAGCCTTTCTCTCCTGTCTGGCCTGACTATCGTCCCAAGCATCTCTCCTGTCTAGTCTGACTCGTCACAATCCTCTTTCTTCTGTCCTGCCTGACTCTCCTCCCAAGTTTCTCTCTCTTATCCTCCCTCACTCGCGTCCCAAGCCTCTCTCTCCTGTCTGATCAGACTCTCGTCCCAAGACTCTCCTGTCCTGCCTGACTCTCGTCCCAAGCCTCTATCTCCTGTCCTGCCTGACTCTCGTCCCAAGCCTCTCTCTCCTGTGTGATCTGACTCTCGTCCCAAGCCTCTCTCACCTGTCCTGCCTGAATCTCGTCTCAAGCCTCTCTCTACTGTACAGCCTGAATCTCGTCCTAAGCGTCTCTCTCCTGCTTGATCTGACTCTCGTTCCAAGCCTTTCTCTTCTGTCCTGCCTGACTCTCGTCACAAGCCTCTTTCTCCTGTCCTGCCTGACTCTTGTCCTAAGCCTCTTTCTCCTGTCGTGCCTGACTCTCCTTCCAAGCCTCTCTCTCCTGTCCAACCTGACTCTCGCCACAAGCCTCTCTCTCCTGTAAAGCCTGACTCTCCTTCCAAGCCTCTCTCTTCTGTCTAGCCTGACTCTCGTTCCAAGGCTCTCTCTCCTGTCCTGCATGACTCTCGTCCCAAGCCTCTCTCTCCTGTCCTGCTTGACTCTCGTCCAAAGCCTCTCTCTCTTGTGTAGCCTGAATCTCTTCCCAAGCGTCTCTCTCCTGTCCGACCTGACTCTCGTCCCAAGCCTCTCTCTCCTGCCTACCTGACTCTTGTCCCAAGCCTCTCTCTCCTGCCTACCTGACACTCCTCCCAAGCGTCTCTCTCTTGTCTGATCTGACTCTCGTCCCAAGCCTCTCTCTCCTGTCCTGCCTGACTCTCGTCCTAAGCCTTTTTCTCCTGTCGTGTCTGACTCTCGTCCCAAGCATCTCTCTCATATCTAGCCTAATTCGTCACAATCCTCTTTCTCCTGTCAAGCCTGACTCTCCTCCCAAGCCTCTCTCTCCTAACCTACCTCACTCTCGTCCCAAGCCTCTCTCTCCTATCCTGCCCGACTCTCCTTCCAAGCCTCTCTTCCCTGCCTGCTTGACTCTCGTTCCAGGCCTCTCTCTCCTCTGCTGCATGACTCTCGTCCCAAGCCTCTCTCTCCTTTCCTGCCTGACTCTCATCCAAAGAATCTCTCTCTTGTCCAGCCTCAATCTCTTCCCAAGCCTCTCTCTCTTCCTGTCCTGGCTGACTCTCGTCCCAAGCCTCTCTTTCCTGCCTACCTGACTCTCGTCCCAAGCCTCTCTCTCCTGCCTACCTGGCTTTCGTCCCAAGCGTCTCTCTTCTGTCTGAACTGACTCTCGTCCCAAGCCCCTCTCTTTTGTCCTGCCTGAGTCTCGTCCCAAGCCTCTTTCACCTGTCCTGTCTGACTCTCGTTCTAAGCCTCTTTCTCCTGTCCTGCCTGACTCTCGTCCCAAGCCCCTTTCTCCTGTCAGACTTGACTCTCGTTCACAGCCTCACTCTCCTGTCCATCCTGACTCTAGTCCCAAGCTTGTCTCTCCTGTCCTGTCCTGACATTCGTCCGAAGTTTCTTTCTCCTGTCCTGCCTGACTCTCGTCAACTCTCCTCTGTCCCTACTCGTCGCAATCCTCTTTCTCCTGTCCAGCCTGACTCTCCTCCCCAGCCTCTTTCTCCTACCCTCTCTCACTCTCGTCCCAAGCCTCTCTCTTCTGTCCTGCCTGACTTTCCTCCGAAGCCTCTCTCGCCTGCCTGCTTGACTCTCGTTCCAAGCCTCCCTCTCCTGTCCAGCCTGACTCTCGTCCAAAGCTTCCCTCTCCATGTCCTACCTGACTCTCGTTCCAAGCCTCTCTCTCCTATCCTCCCTCACTCTCGTCCCAAGCCTCTCTCTTCTGTCCAGCCTGACTCTCTCATACCAATCCTCTCTCTCCTGTCCTGCCTGACTCTCATCCTAAGCCTCTCTCTCCTGTCTGGCCTGAATCTCGTCTCAAGCCTTTCTCTCCTGTCTGCACTGACTCTTGTCCCAAGCATATCTTTCCTGTCCTACCTGACTCTCGTCCAAAGCCTCTCTCTCCGGTCTGATCTGACTCTCGTCCCAAGACGCTCTCTCCTGTCCTCCCTGACTCTCGTCCCAAGCCTCTATCTCCAGTCCTGCCTGACTCTCGTCCCAAGCCTCTCTCTCCTTTGTGATCTAACTCTCGTAACAAGCCTCTCTCACCTGTCCTGCCTGACTCTCGTCTCAAGCCTCTCTCTACTGTCAAGCCTGAAACTCGTCCCAAGACTCTCTCTGCTGTCTGATCCCAAGCCTCTCTCCTTACGCTGTCTAGCCACTCTCTCTCCTCCCCTGACTCGTCCACTCCTCTCCTCTGACTCTGTCCTCTCCCCGCCTCTCTCTTTCGGCCTCTCTCTCGCCAGCCTCCTTCTCTTCCTTAGCCTGATCGTTACAATCCTCTTTCCTCTGCCACCTATTCCTCAACCTTCTCCTCCTCCTTACTCCGTCCAACCTCTCTCCTGTCCACCTGACTCCTCCAATCCTCCTCCTGTCCTGCTGACTTCTCCAACTCTCTCTCCTTCGCAGCTCTTTCTCTGCGCCCGCACTTCTGCTCGACCTCTCAAGCTCTTCTCCTCCCCCACCTCTCTCTCTTCATCTCTCAGCCTCTCTCCCTCTCCTGATCTCTCAGCTCTCTCTGTCACTGATCGTCATCCTCTGCTTACCTTCAAGCTCTCTCCTACGTCAACTTCCTGTCCCGACTGCAGCTTTCCTTGCGATTCTCAGCTCTTTCTGTCCTGCTCTCCAGCCTTCTGCTGACTCTCCAAGCCTCCTCTTTTCTGCCTGACTCTCGTCAAGCTCTTCTCCTTCGCCTGACTCGTCCCAAGCTTCTCTCCTTCTGCCTGACTCTCGTCCAAGTCTCTCTCTGTCTGCCTGATCTCTCCAGCCTCTCTCTTCACCTCTCTCGTCCAAGCTCTCTCTCCTGCCTGACTCGTCCAACCTCTCTCTGTCCGCCATCTCCAACTCTCTCTCCTTCCTACTCTCGTCCAAGCCTCTCTTCCTGTCCGCCTGACTCTCTCAACCTTCTCCTGTCTGCTGACCTCTCCCAATCTCTCTCTTCTCTATTCTCCACCTTCTCCTTCGCCTGATCTCCAAGCCTTCTTCCTCCTACTCCTCAACTCTCCGTCCGATCTCTCGCTCTCTCCCTCCGACTCTCTCCAGCTTCTTCTGCCTCTACTCTCGTCCAAGCCTCTCTCTCCTGCCTACCTCTCCAACTCTCTCTCTTCTGCTGACTCTCTCCAACTCTCTCTCTGTGCTATCTCTCAGCTTTCCTGTCTGCCTGACTCTGTCCAAGCCTTTTTCTGCCCTGACTTGTCCAGCTCTCTTCCTCTACTGTCTCAAGTCTCTCTCCTGTCTACTTCCTCCAGCCTCTTTCGCGATCTCGTCCAGCCTTCCCTGTCTGCTGACTCTCGCAGCCTCTTCGTCTGCTGATTCGTCAAGCCTTTCTTAGCTGATCTCCAACTCCTTCCTGTCCACCGACTCTAGTCCAGCTTTCTCTCCTGTCTGCTGACCTCGTCCAAGTTTTCTTCTCCTGACTTCTCCAGCCTTTCTCCTCTCTACTCTCGTCAAGCTCTCTCTCTGTCGCCTGACTTCAACCTCTTCCCTCCGCTGACCTCAAGCTCTCTCTTCCTACCTCGTCCAAGCTTCCTCCTGTCACTCTCTCGTCCACCTTTCTCCTTCCTCCTATCTGTCCAGCCTCTCTCTTTGTCCAGCTACTCTCTATCAACCTTCTCTCCTTCTGCTGACTCTCTCCAAGCCTCTTTCTTCTGCTGATTGTCCAAGCTTCTCTCCTGTATGCTCTTCAAGCTCTTCTGCCTCCTGACTCTCGTCAGCCTCTCTCTCGTCTGATCTGACCTCTCCCGTCTGCTCTGACTCTGTCAGCTCTTTCCTCTGCTGACTCTCTCCAAGCCTCTCCTGCTCTATCTGTCAAGCCTCTCTCTGCCTGCTGACTTCTTCAGCCTCTCTCTTCTGATCGTCACCCTTCTCTGTCTGACTCTCTCAAGCTCTCTCCTTCCTGACGTCAACCTTCTCGTCTGACTCTTCAAGCTCTTCCTTTGCCTCGTCCACCTTTCCTGTCGCCGACTCTGTCAGCCTGTCCACTTCCACTTCTCTTCTTGGCCTCTCGTCCTGCCTGACTCTCACCCTCACGTCTGCTACTCGTTAACCTCTCTCTACTGCACCTGCACTCGTCCCAAGCTCTCTTCTCCTGTCTACTGACTCTCTCCCAAGCATCTCTCTCCTTCCTGCCTGACTCTGGTCCAAGCTTCTCTCTCCTGTCCTGCCTGACTCTCGTCCAAAGCTCTTTCTCCTGTCTGCCTGACTCTCGTCCAAGCCTTCTCTCTGTCCTGCCTGACTCTCGTCCAAGCATCTCTCTCCTGTCTGCTGACTCGTCACAATCCTCTTTCTCCATGTCCAGCCTTTCTCTCATCCCTTCCTGCCTGACTCTCGTCCAAGCCTCTCTCTCCTGTCCAGCTGACTCTCGTCCAACCTCTCTCTCTGTCTGCCTGACTCTCGTCCAAGCTCTCTTCTGTTGCTGACTCTCTCCAAAGCCTTCTCTCCTGTCTGCCTGACTCTGTCCCAAAGGCTTCTTTCCTGTCCTGCCTGACTCTCGTCCCAAGCCTCTCTCTCCTGTCTGACTTGACTCTCGTTCACAGTCTCACTCTCCTGTCCAGCCTGACACTAGTCCCAAGCTTCTCTCTCCTGTACTGCCTGACTCTCGTCCGAAGTCTCTTTCTCCTGTCCTCCCTGAATCTCGTCCCAAGCCTTTCTCTCCTGTCTGGCCTAACTCTCGTCCCAAGCATCTCTCTCCTGTCTAGCCTGACTTGTCACAATCCTCTTTCATTTGTCCAGATTAACTCTCCTCCCAAGCCTCTCTCTCCTACCCTCCCTCACTCTCGTCCGAAGCCTCTCTCTCCTGTCCAGCCTGACTCTCTCATACCAATCCTCTCTCTCCTATCCTGCCTGACTCTCGTCCCAAGCCTCTCCCTCCTGTCTGCACTGACTCTAGTCCCAAGCATATCTTTCCTGTCCAGCCTGACTCTCGTCCGAAGCCTCTCTCTCCTGTCCTACCTGACTCTCGTCCCAAGACTCTCTCTCCTGTCCTGCCTGACTCTCATCCCAAGCCTCTCTCTCCTGTGTGATCTGACTCTCCTAACAAGCCACTCTCACCTGACCTGCCTGACTCTCGTTTCAAGCCTCTCTTTACTGTCGCGCCCGAATCTCGTCCCAAGCGTCTTTCTCCAGTCTGATCTGACTCTCGTTCCAAGCCTTTCTCTCCTGTCCTACCTGACTCTCGTCCCAAGCCTCTTTCTCCTGTCCTACCTGACTCTCGTCCCAATCCTCTCTCTCCTGTCCAGCCTGACTCTCGCCACAAGCCTCTTTCTCCTGTTCAGCCTGACTTTCCTTCCACGGCTTTCTCTTCTCTCTAGCCTGACTCTCGTTCCAAGCCTCTCTCTCCTGTCCTGCATGACTCGTCCCAAGCCTCTCTCTCCTGTCCTGCCTGACTCTCGTCCAAAGCTTATCTCTCTTGTCCAGCCTGAATCTCTTCTCAAGCCTCTCTCTCCTGTCCGGCCTGACACTCGTCCCAAGCCTCTCTCTCCTGCCTACCTGACTCTCGTCCCAAGCCTCTCTCTCCTGTCTGCACTGACTCTAGTCCCAAGCATATCTTTCCTGTATTATCTGACTCTCGACGCAAGCCTTTCTCTCCTGTCCTGCCTGACTCTCGTCCCAAGCCTCTTTCTCCTGTCCTGCCTGACTCTCGTCCTACGCCTTTTTATCCTTTCGTGCCTGACTCTCGTCCCAAGCCTCTCTCTCCTGTCTGACTTGACTCTCCTTCTAAGCCTATCTCTCCGTTCTAGCCAGACTCTCGTCCTAAGCCTCTCTCTCCTGTCCAGCCTGACTCGCCACAAGCCTCTCTCTCCTGTCCAGCTTGACTCTCCGCCCAAACCTCTCTCTTCTGTCTAGCATGACTCGCGTCCTAAGCCTCTCTCTCCTGCCTACCTGACTCTTGTCCCAAGCCTCTCTCTCCTGCCTACCTGACTCTCGTCCCAAGCATCTCTCTCCTGTCTGATTTGACTCTCGTCCCAAGCCTCTCTCTCCTGTCCAGCATGACTCTAGTCCCAAGCTTCTCTCTCCTGTCCTGCCTGACTCTCGTCCGAAGTCTCTTTCTCCTGTCCTGCCTGACTCTCGTCCCAAGCCTTTCTTTCCTGTCTGGCCTGACTCTCGTCCCAAGCATCTCTCTTCTGTCTAGACTGACTCGTCACAATCCTCTTTCTCCTGTCCAGCCTGACTCTCCTCCCAAGCCTCTCTCTCCTATCCTCTCTCACTTTCGTCCCAAGCCTCCCTCTCTTGTCCTGCCTGACTATCGTCCCAAGCCTCTCTCTCCTGCCTGCTTGACTCTCGTTCCTAGCCTCTCTCTCATGTCCAGCCTGACTCTCGTCCCAAGCCTCCCTCTCTTGTCCTGCCTGACTATCGTCCCAAGCCGCTCTCTCCTGTCTGAATTGACTCTCGTTCCCAGCCTCTCTCTCATGTCCAGCCTGACTCTCGTCCCAAGCCTCTTTTTCCTGTCCTGCCTGACTCTCGTTCTAAGCTTCTTTCTCCTGTACTGC
The DNA here is from genome assembly GCF_036320965.1 of Panulirus ornatus. NCBI lineage: Eukaryota > Metazoa > Arthropoda > Malacostraca > Decapoda > Palinuridae > Panulirus > Panulirus ornatus. Next base: position 12,759,682 of record NC_092235.1, on the reverse strand, counting down.
CTTACTCTCGTCCCAAGCCTGTTTCCTACCTACCTGACTCTCGTCCCAGGCGTCTCTCTCCTGTCTGATCTGACTCTCGTCCCAAGCCTCTCTCTCCTGTCCTGCCTGAGTTTTCCCAAGCCTCTTTCTCCTGTCCTGCCTGACTCTCGTCCCAAGCCTCTCTCTCCTGTCTGACTTGACTCTCCTTCTAAGCCTATCTCTCCGTTCTAGCCTGACTCTCGTCCTAAGCCTCTCTCTCCTGTCCAGCCTGACTCTCGCCACAAGCCTCTCTCTCCTGTCCAGCTTGACTCTCCGCCCAAGCCTCTCTCTTCTGTCTAGCCTGACTCGCGTCCTAAGCCTCTCTCTCCTGCCTACCTGACTCTCGTCCCAAGCATCTCTCTCCTGTCTGATCTCACTCTCGTCCCAAGCCTCTCTCTCCTGTCCAGCATGACTCTAGTCCCAAGCTTCTCTCTCCTGTCCTGCCTGACTCTCGTCCGAAGTCTCTTTCTCCTGTCCTGCCTGACTCTCGTCCCAAGCCTTTCTTTCCTGTCTGGCCTGACTCTCGGCCCAAGCATCTCTCTCCTGTCTAGACTGACTCGTCACAATCCTCTTTCTCCTGTCCAGCCTGACTCTCCTCCCAAGCCTCTTTCTCCTACCCTATCTCACTCGTCCCAAGCCTCTCTCTCCTGTCCTGCCTGACTCTCGTCCCAAGCCACTCTCTCCTTTCCTGCCTGACTCTCGTCCGAAGCCTCTCTCTCCTGCCTGCTTGACTCTCGTTCCAAGCCTCCAATTACTGTCCAGCCTGACTCTCGTCCCAAGCTTCTCTCTCCTCTCTCCTACCTGACTCTCGTCCTAAGCCTCTCTCTCATGTCCAGCCTGACTCTCGTCCCAAGCTTCTCTCTCCTCTGTCCTACCTGACTCTCGTCCCAAGCCTCTCTCTCCTGTCTAGCCTGACTCTCGTCAGAAACCTCTCTCTCCTGTCCAGCCTGACTCTAGTCCTAAGCCTCTATCTCCTGTCCAGCCTGACTCTCGTCCTGAGCCTCTTTCTCCTGTACAGCCTGACTTTCGTTCCAAGCCTCTCTCTTCTGTCCTGCCTGATTCTCGTTCCAAGCCCCTCTCTCTTGTCCTTCCTGACTCTCGTCCGAAGCCTCTCTCTCCTGTCCTACCTGACTCTCGTCCCAAGCCTCTCTCTCCTGTCTGACTTGACTCTCGTTCACAGCCTAACTCTCCTGTCCATCCTGACTCTAGTCCCAAGCTTCTCTCTCCTGTCCTGCCTGGCTCTTGCCCAAAGTCTCTCTCCTGTCCTGCCTGACTCGCGTCCCAAGCCTTTCTCTCCTGTCTGGCCTGATTCTCGTCCCGAGCTTCTCTCTCCTGTCTAGCCTGACTCGTCCCAATCCTCTTTCTCCTGTCCAGCCTGACTCTCCTCACAAGCCTCTCTCTCCTATCCTCCCTCACTCTCGTCCCAAGCCTCTCTCTCCTTTCCAGCCTGACTCTCTCATACCAATCCTCTCTCTCCTGTCCTGCCTGACTCGCGTCCCAAGCTTCTCTCTCCTGTCTTACCTGACTCTCCTCCCAAGCCTCTCTCTCATGTCCAACCTGACTCTCGTCCCAAGCCTCTCTCTCCTGTCCTGCCTGACTCTCGTCAGAAACCTCTCTCTCCTGTCCAGCCTGACTCTCGTACCAAGACTCTATATCCTGTCCTGCCTGACTCTCTTCCCCCCCCCTCCCTTACCCCCCAAGCCTCTCTCTCCTGTTTGATCTGACTCTCATAACAAGCCTCTCTCACCTGTCCTGCCCGATTCTCGTCTCAAGCCTCTCTCTACTGTCAAGCATCTCTCTCTTTTCCTACCTGACTCCCGTCCCAAGCGTCTCTCTCCTGTTTGATCTGACTCTCGTCCCAAGCCTCTCTCTCTTGTCCTGCCTGACTCTCGTTCCAAACCTCTTTCTCCTGTCCTGCCTGACTCTCGTCCTAAGCCTCTTTCTCCTGTCCAGCCTGACTCTCCTCCAAAGCCTCTCTCTCCTATCCTCCCTCACTCTCGTCTCAAGCCTCTCTATCCTGTCCAGCCTGACTCTCTCATACCAATCCTCTCTCTCCTGTCCTGCCTGACTCTCGTCCCAAGCCTCTCTCTCCTGTCCTGCCTGACTCTCGTCCGAAGCCTCTCTTTCCTATCCAGCCTGACTCTTATCCCAAACCTTTATCTCCTTTCCTACCTGACTCTCGTCCCAAGCATCTCTCTCCTGACTGACTTGACTCTAGTCCCAAGCCCCTGTCTCCTGTCCAGCTTGACTCTCGTCCCAAGCCTTTCTCTCCTGTACAGCCTGACTCTCGTCTGCCTCTCCTGTCCAGCCTGACTCTCGTCCCAAGCCTGATCTGACTCTCTTCCCAAGCCTCTATCTCCTGCCTGATGCAGTGCTTAAAGAGATGTGTTTTTTACAATCTAAAGTCATAAATGGCAAATGCGTCTTGAATTGTTTCAATATCAATTTGGCAATGTTTCAGATAATATTAATATGTGTCTTCTCTTGTCTCATATTATTGCTTATTTTCATTTTCATCGAGTATGACTCAGTCATACTCGTAGATAGAATTACTCTTGCATATCAAGTTCTTTAGTTTTTAAAGATTTTGAAGACGTTCATTATTTTACATCCTTTTTACATTCTTGTGCTTCCATGTTTGTCAGACTGTCTCCTATTAGATGAAAACAAAATTTTCTGATATATATTTATCAATAATGTATTGCGCCAAACAAATGGTACACGATCATTTGTTTCCTTTTCTCACATCATTTAGAAATGAAGTGAAATGGAAGAGTATTAGGAAAATCTAAATCACGATAAATTACCAGCATAACGAAAATAAAAAGGATATATGGTCATTGAATCATGGAGAAACCTGTCTTTTAACAAAATATCAAGTTTATATTGTTCTCAATTGCTAAAGCAACAGATAACATTTATATCACAAAAAATAGAACAAAGATTATTCCCTGCAGATAATATAGCACATCTGAACATCTAGAAATTATCTTAAAGTTTCCCGTTTTCTTTGACGGATAGGATATTTTCCGTTTTCTAATAGTTTTAAGTCGCTTTTCCAGATGGCGTTACTGTAATCATCACAAATTCTTTTAATTACGTTTCTTTGTATTTGTTTTTCTTGAGCACGGCCGCCATTTGTATTTAGTCTTGTGTGTGTCGTCTCCGAAGACGGATGTGTTCTTACGCTCTGTATTTCTGTTGTTGTAATGTCTACTTGTCTTTTCGGTAAGTCAGACTATTCAGCGATATGGCCTTTTTGCCAGACAAGTGGGCTTCCTAGAGCTTTTATTTCGCGTATAGATGCGGAGGAAAGATTACACTTCTGGCTTGGATGCCAGAGAGATTATCATATCATGGCTTTAAAATGCCATGATAAACTCTCTTCTTTCAGCTATTTAATTTCTTTCGATTATTCATATATGATTAATGTTTATCAGTGTTAGATATATATTAAGTGCTGTTTCAGGTAGCCTTGAAAGTTTGTGTTTGTAGGAGTGTTTTTCACCCCAAGTGTTTTTTAAATTCAATGCAATACTTTATTATTTGTCTGTATACACAAGGCAGGGATCAGGATAAACATAATCATAGACGCCAAGTTAGTCAAGCCACCACTGCTCCCTAGCGGAGGGAGCCATAAGTACATGCACAGTGACATTGTGCAGGACAAGGCAGTGGTAGTTGGCTTGTTAATCAATTATCTCGTCGTAAAGTAGTTTCGGGAGACTTAAATGCTAATTATTAATGAATAAGTATATGGCCAGTAGGGAACAAATGGTTAATATCATGATCACTATCACTCTTCTGAACAATGGTAGTGGAAATCGTGTTGACCGGCCTGCCAATAACTCGGTAATTGATGTACCCTCGTCATCGCCGGAATGAACGCCTAAGTTAGACTTTGATTCTGGTCTGATGCAGTGTTAAAGAGATTTGTTCTTTTACAATTCAAAATCATAAATAGCATGTGCGTCTTGAATTGTTTCAATATCAATATCATTATTTTACATCATTTTTACATTCTTCTGCATGAATATGAACGTCAATATGCATGCTTGTCAGACTGTCTCCTTTAAAATGAAAACAAAATGTCCTGATATATATTTATTAATAATATATTGCGCCAAATAAACAACACACGAACATTTAGAAATGAAGTGAAACGTAAGTGTATTAGGAAAATCTAAATCATGATAAATTACCAGCATAACGAAAACATAAAATGTCAAATATATATTGTTCTCAATCACTAAAGCAAAAGATAACATTTAGACCACAGAGGACTCTATTCCTTGCAGATATTATAGCACATTTGAATATCTAGGAATTATCTTAGTTTCCCGTTTTCTTTGATGGATGAGATATATCCCGTTTTCTAATAGTGTTACGTCGCTCTTCCAGATGGCGTTACTGTGATCATCACAAATTCTTTTCATTACGTTTCTTTGTATCTATTTTTCTTGCGCACGACCGCCATTTGTATTTAGTCGTGTGTGTCGTCTGCAAAAACGGATGTGTTCTAACGCTCTGTATTTCAAGTCTGTCTCTTCTAATGTTGTAGTGTCTACTCGTCTTTTTGGTAAGTCAGACTATTCAGCGATATGGCTTTTTTTGCCAGACAAGTGGGCTTCCTAGAGCTTTTATTTCGCGTATAGATACGGAGTAAGGATTACACTTCTAGCTTCTAGCCATTTTGGTTTCCGTTAGAATGCCATGATAAATTCTCTTCTTTCAGCTATCATTTAACTTTACTTTCTTTGGATTACTAATATATAATTAATTTTGGTGTATGTTTATCAGTGTTATATATATATTAAGTGCTGTTTCTGGTAACCTTGAAAGTTTATTGTGTTTGTAGGAGTGTTTTTCACTCCGTGTTTTTTAAATTCAATGCAATACTGTATTATTTGTCTATATGCACAAGGCAGGAGATCAGGATAAACATAATCATAGACGCCAAGTTAGTCAAGCCACCACTGCTCCCTAGCGGAGGGAGCCATAACTACATGCGCAATGACATTGCGCAAGACAAGGCAATGTTTGTTGGCTTGTTAATCAATTATCTCATCGTAAAGTAGTTTCAGGAGACTTAAATGCTAATTCTTAATGAATAAGTATATGGGCAGACGCCAGTAGGGAATATGTGGTTAATGTGTGTATTTTTGAACAATGGTAATGGAGTCGTGATGACCGGACTGCCGGTAATTGTTGTATCCTCGTCATCGCCGGAAATACTTGATATATTTACTACAAGAAAAACATCTTTTTAGTTAGATGTACTTAGTGTAAAGACCACAACCAGAAAACGCAGAGAACCATTCGACTCTGTAGACAACGACATGGTAAACGTTTAACCAGCAATATACGTTATCACAGTTCACATGGTTTCATTAAATTGATGATTTAGCAAATTTAAATGACGTTTTTGTTTTAATTGTGCAATATACAAGCAGTAACAGACCACTTTCGTATTGCCAGTAAAAGCTGACTGTAAACATAATGATAGACGCTAAGTTAGTCAAGCCACCACTGCTCCCTAGCGGGAGTAAGCTAGTAAAGTAAGCTAGTAAGCTAGTAAAAGCTGAATGTAATTAAGCGTGGCAAGAATGATCAATGATGCGTAGAGAAGAAAATATCTGCAATGTATCACTGTAAGCAATGTATCTGAAACAGTATAACAATTGTGTACATTGAATTTAAAAAACACTCCAAGTGTTTTTTAAATTCAATGAAATAATTCATTATTTGTCTGTATGCACAAGTAAGGAGATCAGGGTAAACATAATGATAGACGCTAAGTTAGTCAAGCCACCACTGCTCCCTAGCGGAGGGACATTGCGCAAGGCAAGGCAGTATTAGTTGGCTTGTTAATCAATTATCTCATCCTAAAGTAGTTTCAGGAGACTTAAATGCTAATTATTAATAAACATTTTATATATATAAGTAGGGAATAAATGGTTAATATCATGATCAATGCCAACCTCACTCCTCTGAACAATGGCAGCAAATTAAAACAGCTGGAAATGAGGTATGATTCGCATTCTTCGTCATTGCTGCCACGTTGACTGCTGTCAGCTTTCACTAGCAATACAAGGATTCAAAAGGAACTGGTGGTCTGTTACTTTGTTTTTATTGTTAATCTAAAACAAAAAACCTTATTCAAATGAGCGAAATTATCGATGTGGTAACATTTACTGTAGGAACGTCTATCGAATTGAACGGTTTTCTACAATTTCTACTTGCATCATTCAGAATAGTGAAGGTGGCGTTGATCATGTTATTAACCATTATTTATTACTGATAATGATAAAATCATTAGTCTCCTAAAATTGCTTTACGGTATGGTAGGTAATTGATGAAGCCATGATTGTTCGCTTGTTACCTATGACTTGCGCAATGTTATTGCGCATGTTAGATATGGCTACCTCCGCTAGAGAGCAGTGTTGGCTTGCCGGACTGTCATGATGAGGTAATTGATTGTTAGCTTGTTAGCTATGACTTGCGCAATGTCACTGCGCATGTA
>NC_092235.1:12625270-12753041 GCF_036320965.1 Panulirus ornatus | reverse complement strand
CATAGTTTCTTATGTCCACATACAGGTCAATTAGTCCTTGGAGAATAATATTCCTCCTTCTGTCTTTGAGAGGGAGCTCATTAAACCTTACCTTATATACAAGATCCTGACCCCCTGCATGCTTCACAGCTTTCTGTACAGCTTGGCCAGAGGATGTGCAAGTCAATGTCCTAAAAGGGTCCTGACCTATTTATGGGTCGAACTACCTAAGCCACTCCAATCTTAACTTATGCCAAACTATAGGAGGCTCTTATGGAGATATAAAAAGATTTTAGCCTTCCACCTAAACAATAATATGTTAACTTGAGGGCAAACTTAAACAATAATATGTTAACTTGAGGGCAAGGGTTTCATAGATCAGGTTTTCTGAAGTAATGTAGGTCTGGCTCTAAAGACTGTAGCCCTTTATGCTCTCTATTAAATGAAATAGAATTTTCTCATAGATAAGAATTATAGTTAAGGTTTCATACACCATATAGTTTTATACACCACTCTTGTCCCACCTGCAACACTTCATATAACTCCCCTGACTACTTCACAGTGGCCAAAGTGTCCAAGGCTTGGAAAACTTGATAACAAATCATATTTGGTCATCCTGAAAGAACATCATGGAATCTTCTAAAAGGAATGTCTTAAGGTACTGTGCCATTCATACATACATTCAGGAACCACTAACAGAACATAGCTAGATTACCATGCAATGTAGTGGAAAAGTTCAACTTCACTGGTGATTCTGAGATTTGCATGTGAGTGGAAAGCACATGGAAATACTTTTTCATAGAATTTATGATAAATTTGTATTTACCAGCATATCAATAAATTTGCTAGGATCAGAAGCATCAACGTGCTATCAATTCTGAATCCAGTTTTTGCACACATTGCTGTAGTATGAAAATTGAAATAATTCACTTGGAAAAGAAACCATGTTATGCTTGAGATAGAATATTCTGTAAACAGATAAGAGCTAAAGAAAAAACAGTTTTATCAACAGAAGAACATACTATGAAGAAAACTTTAAAACTGAGTGATTTTCTATGGGATAGGTTAGGAAGCTAACTAAAGTTTGAAATTAGAACAATGGTACTGTAGATTTTGTACAGTTTAACCCATTCAGTCTTGAGCTTGGTCTTTTCTTTTATTCCCTCAGAGTAAGCTTTTTCAAAACAATGAAAAAATGAATTAATTCAACATAATGTTAAAAGATATAAAACATTAAAAACTAAAGTTTTGATGGCAGCTTTAATCTCTTTACCACAGTGTTACACAACTCAGTTAACACTACTCTTAAGTTAAGGGATGGAATTAAACACAGGGAATAAAAACAATTAACATTAAAAGAAACAAATAATACAAAAAGATATGAATTATTTACTGGGCACAAAAAATTGTGTTATCACAATTCAAGTAAGTTTTCAAACCAAGAAATCTCTTCCTCTACACACAGTAATGATAATTCTGGTACTCCATCTCCCTCTCACTTCACTACTACTTCTTATTACCTCCCCATTTGCCCCCTTCACCGTTGTCCCCGTTTGTTCTCCTGTCTTACGCACTTTATTTACCTCCCTCCGAAACATCTTTTTATTCTCCCTAAAATTTAATGATGCTCTCTAACCCCAACCCTTATTTGCCCTCTTTTTCACCTCTTGTACTCTTCTCTTGACCTCTTGCCTCTTTCTTTTTATACATCTCCCAGTCATTTGCACTATTTCCCTGCAAAAATCATCCAAATGCCTCTCACTTCTCTTTCACTAACAATCTTACTTCTTCATCCCACCACTCACTACCCTTTCTAATCTGCCCACCTCCCACCTTTCTCATGCCACAGGCATGTTTTGCGCAAGCCATCACTGCTTCCCTAAATACATCCCATTCCTCCTCCACTCCCCTTGTGTCATTTGCTCTCACCTTTTTCCATTCTGCACTCAATCTCTCCTGGTACTTCCTCACACAAGTCTCCTTTCCGAGCTCACTTACTCTCACCACTCTCTTTGCTCCAACACTCTTTCTTCTCTTAACACATAATCCAGTAATGCTCTCTGGCCATCTCTCTTACTTACATACATATGCTTATGTATATCTCTCTTTTTAAACCAGGTATTCTCAATTGCCAGTCCTTTTTCAGCACACAAATCTACAAGCTCTTCACCATTTCCATTTACAGCACTGAATGCCCCATGTACACCAATTATGCCCTCAACTGCCACATTACTCATCTTTGCATTCAAATCACCCATCACTACAACCCGGTCTCATGCATCAGAATTGCTAACACACTCACTCAGCTGCTCCCAAAACACTTACCTCTCATGATCTTTCTTCTCATGACCAGGTGCATAGGCACCAATAATCACCCATCTCTCTCCCTCCACTTTCAGTTTTACCCATATCAATCTAGAGTTTACTTTCTTACACTCTATCTCATACTCCCACAACTCCTGCTTCAGTAGTAGTGCTGCTCCTTCCTTTGCTCTTGTCCCCTCACCAACCCCTGACTTTACTCCCAAGACATTCCCAAACCATTCTTCCCCTTTACCCTTGAGCTTCGTTTCACTCAGAGCCAAAACATCCAGGTTCCTTTCCTCAAACATACCACCTATCTTTCCTTTTTTCTCATTTTGGTTACATCCACACACATTTAGACACCCCAATCTGAGCCTTCGAGGAGGATGAACACTCCCCACATGACTCCTGTTTCCCCTTTTAGAAAGTTAAGATACAAGGAGGGGAGATTTCTAGCCCCCACTCCTGTCGCCTTCTACAACACGCGGGAATGCGTGGGAAGTATTTTTTCTCCCATATCCCTAAGGATATTTTCAAGGTTTGTTGAATGTGTGTGATGATAGAGTGGCAGATATAGGGTGTTTTGGTTGAGGTGGTGTGTGAAGTGAGAGGGTCAGCGAAAATGATTTGGTAAACAGAGAAGAGGTACTGAAAGCCAGCAAGGCGGCGGGTTTGGAAGGTATTGCAGTGGAATTTATTATAAAAGGGAGTGACTGTGTTGTTGACTGGTTGGTGAGGATATTCAATGTATGTATGGTTCATGGTGAAGTGCTTGAGGATTGGCAGAATGCATGTATAGTGCCGTTGTACAAAGGGAAAGGGGATAAAGGTGAGTGTTCAAATTATATGGGAGGGTATTGATTGAGAGGGTCAAGGCATGTACAGAGCACCAAACGGGGGAGGAGCAGTGTGGTTTCAGAAGTGGTAGAGGATGTGTGGATCAGGTGTTTGCTTTGAAGAATGTATGTGAGAAATACTTAGAAGAGCAGATGGATTTGTATGTAGCATTTATGGATCTGGAAAAGGCATATGATACAGTTGATAGAGTTGCTCTGTGGAAGGCATTAAGAGTATATGGTGTGGGAGGCATGTTGCTAGAAGCAGTAGAAAGTTTTTATCGAGGATGTAAGGCATGTGTACGAGTAGGAAGAGAGTAAAGTGAGTGGTTCCCAGTGAATGTCGGTTTGCGACGGGTGTGTGATGTCTCCATGGTTGTTTAATTTGTTTATGGATGGGGTTGTTAGGGAGGTGAATGCAGGAGTTTTGGAGAGAGGGGCAAGTATGCAGTTTGTTGTGGATAAGAGGGCATGGGAAGTGAGTCAGTTATTGTTTGCTGATGATACAGTGCTGGTGGCTGATTTGGGTGAGAAACTGCAGAAGCTGGTGACTGAGTTTGGTAAAGTGTGTGAAAGAAGAAAGCTGAGTGTAAATGTGAATAAGAGCAAGGTTATTAGGTTCAGTAGGGTTGAGGGACAAGTCAATTGGGAGGTAATCTTGAATGGAGAAAAACTGGAGGAAGTGAAGTGTTTTAGATATCTGGGAGTGGATTTGGCAGCGGATGGAACCATGGAAGCGGAAGTGAGTCACAGGGTGGGGGAGGGGGCAAAAGCTCTGGGAGTGTTGAAGAATGTATGGAAGGCGAGAATGTTATCTTGGAGAGCAAAAATGGGTATGTTTGAAGCAATAGTGGTTCCAACAGAGTTATATGGTTGTGAGGCACGGGCGATAGATATCGTTGTGCGGAGGAGGGTGGATGTATTGGAAATGAGATGTTTGAAGACAATATGTGGTGTGAGGTGGTTTGATTAAGTAATGAAAGGGTAAGAGAGATGTGTAGTAATAAAAAGAGAGTGGTTGAGAGAGCAGAAGAGGGTGTATTGAAATGGTTTGGTCACATGGAGAGAATTAGTGAGGAAAGATTGACCAAGAGGATATATGTGTCAGAGATGGAGGGAACAAGAAGCTGGAGGTGGAAGGATGAAGTGAAAAAGATTTTGAGCGATCGAGGCTTGAACATACAGGAGGGTGAAAGGCGTGCAAACAAAAGAGTGAATTGGAACAATGTGGTATACTGGGGTCAATGTGCTGTCAATGGATTGAGCTAGGGCATGTGAAGCATCTGTGGTAAACCATGGAAAGTTTTGTGGGGCCTGGATATGGAAAGGGAGCTGTGGTTTTGGTGCTTTACACATGACAGGTAGAGACTAAGTGTGAAGTAATGTGGCCTTTATTGTCATTTCCTGGCACTACCTCGCATGCATGCAGGGGAGGGGGATGTCATTTCATGTGTGGCGGGGTGGCAGCAAGAATGGATGAAGGCAGCATGTATGAATAATGTACATGTGTATATATGTATATGTCTGTTAAAATGTATAGGTATGTATATGTGCGTGTGTGGGCGTTTATGTATATACATGTGTATGTGGGTGGGTGGGTTGGGCCATTCTTTTGTCTATTTCCTTGTGCTACCTCGCTAACTCGGGAGACAGTGTCAAAGTATAATAGATATAAATATGAATTTATTTATATCTATTATATCTATTATATCTATTATATCTATTACATCTATTATATCTTTATATCTATTATATCTATTATATCTATTGGCTCTGAGTGAAACGAAGCTCAAGGGTAAAGGGGAAGAGTGGTTTGGGAATGTCTGGGGAGTAAAGTCAGGGGTTAGTGAGAGGACAAGAGCAAGGGAAGGAGTAGCAATACTCCTGAAACAGGAGTTGTGGGAGTATGTGATAGAGTGTAAGAAAGTAAATTCTCGATTAATATGGGTAAAACTGAAAGTTGATGGAGAGAGGTGGGTGATTATTGGTGCATATGCACCTGGGCATGAGAAGAAAGATCAAGAGAGGCAAGTGTTTTGGGAGCAGCTGAATGAGTGTCTTAGTGGTTTTGATGCACGAGACCGGGTTATAGTGATGGGTGATTTGAATGCAAAGGTGAGTAATGTGGCAGTTGAGGGAATAATTGGTATACATGGGGTGTTCAGTGTTGTAAATGGAAATGGTGAAGAGCTTGTAGATTTATGTGCTGAAAAAGGACTGATGATTGGGAATACCTGGTTTAAAAAGCGAGATATACATAGGTATACTTATGTAAGTAGGAGAGATGGCCAGAGAGCGTTATTAGATTACGTGTTAATTGACAGGCGTGCGAAAGAGAGACTTTTGGATGTTAATGTGCTGAGAGGTGCAACTGGAGGGATGTCTGATCATTATCTTGTGGAGGCTAAGGTGAAGATTTGTATGGGTTTTCAGAAAAGAAGAGTGAATGTTGGGGTGAAGAGGGTGGTGAGAGTAAGTGAGCTTGAGAAGGAGACCTGTGTGAGGAAGTACAGGAGAGACTGAGTACAGAATGGAAAAAGGTGAGAACAATGGAAGCAAGGGGAGTGGGGGAGGAATGGGATGTATTTAGGGAATCAGTGATGGATTGCGCAAAAGATGCTTGTGGCATGAGAAGAGTGGGAGGTGGGTTGATTAGAAAGGGTAGTGAGTGGTGGGATGAAGAAGTAAGAGTATTAGTGAAAGAGAAGAGAGAGGCATTTGGACGATTTTTGCAGGGAAAAAATGCAATTGAGTGGGAGATGTATAAAAGAAAGAGACAGGAGGTCAAGAGAAAGGTGCAAGAGGTGAAAAAAAGGGCAAATGAGAGTTGGGGTGAGAGTATCATTAAATTTTAGGGAGAATAAAAAGATGTTCTGGAAGGAGGTAAATAAAGTGCGTAAGACAAGGGAGCAAATGGGAACTTCAGTGAAGGGCGCAAATGGGGAGGTGATAACAAGTAGTGGTGATGTGAGAAGGAGATGGAGTGAGTATTTTGAAGGTTTGTTGAATGTGTTTGATGATAGAGTGGCAGATATAGGGTGTTTTGGTCGAGGTGGTGTGCAAAGTGAGAGGGTTAGGGAAAATGATTTGGTAAACAGAGAAGAGGTAGTGAAAGCTTTGCGGAAGATGAAAGCCGGCAAGGCAGCAGGTTTGGATGGTATTGCAGTGGAATTTATTAAAAAAGGGGTGACTGTATTGTTGACTGGTTGGTAAGGTTATTTAATGTATGTATGACTCATGGTGAGGTGCCTGAGGATTGGCGGAATGCATGCATAGTGCCATTGTACAAAGGCAAAGGGGATAAGAGTGAATGCTCAAATTACAGAGGTATAAGTTTGTTGAGTATTCCTGGTAAATTATATGGGAGGGTATTGATTGAGAGGGTGAAGGCATGTACAGAGCATCAGATTGGGGAAGAGCAGTGTGGTTTCAGAAGTGGTAGAGGATGTGTGGATCAGGTGTTTGCTTTGAAGAATGTATGTGAGAAATACTTAGAAAAGCAAATGGATTTGTATGTAGCATTTATGGATCTGGAGAAGGCATATGATAGAGTTGATAGAGATGCTCTGTGGAAGGTATTAAGAATATATGGTGTGGGAGGAAAGTTGTTAGAAGCAGTGAAAAGTTTTTATCGAGGATGTAAGGCATGTGTACGTGTAGGAAGAGAGGAAAGTGATTGGTTCTCAGTGAATGTAGGTTTGCGGCAGGGGTGTGTGATGTCTCCATGGTTGTTTAATTTGTTTATGGATGGGGTTGTTAGGGAGGTAAATGCAAGAGTTTTGGAAAGAGGGGCAAGTATGAAGTCTGTTGGGGATGAGAGAGCTTGGGAAGTGAGTCAGTTGTTGTTCGCTGATGATACAGCGCTGGTGGCTGATTCATGTGAGAAACTGCAGAAGCTGGTGACTGAGTTTGGTAAAGTGTGTGGAAGAAGAAAGTTAAGAGTAAATGTGAATAAGAGCAAGGTTATTAGGTACAGTAGGATTGAGGGTCAAGTCAATTGGGAGGTGAGTTTGAATGGAGAAAAACTGGAGGAAGTGAAGTGTTTTAGATATCTGGGAGTGGATCTGGCAGCGGATGGAACCATGGAAGCGGAAGTGGATCATAGGGTGGGGGAGGGGGCGAAAATTCTGGGGGCCTTGAAGAATGTGTGGAAGTCGAGAACATTATCTCGGAAAGCAAAAATGGGTATGTTTGAAGGAATAGTGGTTCCAACAATGTTGTATGGTTGCGAGGCGTGGGCTATGGATAGAGCTGTGCGCAGGAGGATGGATGTGCTGGAAATGAGATGTTTGAGGACAATGTGTGGTGTGAGGTGGTTTGATCGAGTGAGTAACGTAAGGGTAAGAGAGATGTGTGGAAATAAAAAGAGCGTGGTTGAGAGAGCAGAAGAGGGTGTTTTGAAGTGGTTTGGGCACATGGAGAGAATGAGTGAGGAAAGATTGACCAAGAGGATATATGTGTCGGAGTTGGAGGGAGCAAGGAGAAGAGGGAGACCAAATTGGAGGTGGAAAGATGGAGTGAAAAAGATTTTGTGTGATCGGGGCCTGAACATGCAGGAGGGTGAAAGGAGGGCAAGGAATAGAGTGAATTGGAGCGATGTGGTATACCGGGGTTGACGTGCTGTCAGTGGATTGAATCAAGGCATGTGAAGCGTCTGGGGTAAACCATGGAAAGCTGTGTAGGTATGTATATTTGCGTGTGTGGACGTATGTATATACATGTGTATGGGGGTGGGTTGGGCCATTTCTTTCGTCTGTTTCCTTGCGCTACCTCGCAAACGCGGGAGACAGCGACAAAGTATAAAAAAAAAAAAAAAATATGAATAATTCTGTTACATCTTATCCATGGGCAAAATGTAAATAACATAAATAAATGCCATGCAATACAGTGGCTACAAAGATACAACTGTGGGCAAGAGAAAATTACAGTGCCTATCTTGGTGCTGCCAGCTGAAGGAATCAGGCTCTCACAACACTTTTTGGGGTATATATTGAAGAGGATAACTATACAGGGTCAGTTTTGAATGGCTGACAAAAAGAAATATGTAAATGTGATTCTGATGTTACCCAAGTAGGCCCACATCTCGACTGAGATTGGCTAGAGATCCCCTACCAACCATCTTTGTATGGTCTCCTTTGGAGAGCATCTTTACCACTGGACTTGAAGAGAGTAAACAGATACTTGTATTTGAGAAAGAGCCCAGGAAATAAGCCAAATAGATTACAGGTGTACATTGCTAACAAGTATGATCTACAGATTACTTGAAAATATAATAAAGATTAAATTGGTGTTTGACTAGAACTATTTAAGTAAGAGGCAACAGGGATTCTGGCATCACATATCTCATAGATTTATTGCAGATGCTTTATCTCATTTTGATAGTGATTAACATAGACTACTATTGTGGGTGTGTTTTCTCAGTTGGGAATTAATATTTTCATTTTGTTTTGTGACATTTAGCCGATTCTTACAAACAATCTCAAAAGGAGGGAGAGAGGAGCAATTGTAAACATAACCATCATCCTCAAGCTATAATTCATTACAAGAAAAAATCTTTACAAAAATTTTTCATCAGCAATTTTGATTAACTCATTTCACTGCTTGCAAAATGCTGAGTAGCTGAAAACACATGAACATGAACATACACAAGCTCTAGGCCATCAGGAGATTCTTTCCTAGGTTTCAACAGAGACCCCTCTTTCTTGCTTTGCCTGACTAATTCCTTATTCTTACTGATTTCAGTAAGGCTCCTGTGGTGGACATTGACTACCAGTGCAGTTCCAGTCCTGCTGATCTGAACTTAGATGTGTTTGTGTATGCTGGTCCTGGATTGAGAAACTTCCTCCAGTCAGTGGTCCACTTTTGTCAGAATGTTTAATTTGTTGTAGCATTAGGCTTAAGCTACATTCTAACTATTGTCATTGGAGTTTCAGTTTAGACAGTTGCAGAGTAAGCTGGACCTGTGTCTTTTGCATCACAGTTAAGGATGCCAGGTTCCTGCAGTTCTCCATGGTATTCTTGCAAGGTAGTAATTTTCTTTATTGAGCTGCCTAGATGTTATGAATGTTTCAGCCCATTTCTGAGCCTTGTTAAGGAGGTTCATCAGGATTTAAGGAGTTAACATCTATGGAATTGATACACAGTTCAGGTGTTTCTGAGATTAAGCTTTTAGGGTCAGTGTCCACTTGTATCAAAATGTTTCATTTGTTGTAGCACAATCACCATTTTAGGAAGCCTTGTGTGTCACATCTCAGATATGATGTTCATAGCTTAATTTCTGGTCAAATTCTACTGCTAGGATGAGAAGCTGGTTTTATGTAGGATACCCTTTCCAAACTTATTTTTAGTATGCTGCACATCAGCATCCTGGAGTGAATGAGAGGACAGTTACTTGAGTCTTCACCAATATGAATTTCACTTAGAAGTCAAAAACCCAGACATGATATACTGAAGATGTAGGTTTGTTGGCTTTTATGAGAGTAAGGAAAGGGATTGATATTTTTAAACAAAATGAAAGAAATAGATATTTAAAGATAAAATCTCCATATAGGATCAAGTCTTTGTCTGATAGACATCAGCATGAAATTTTTAAAGACCAGTTTTGCAGGCTAGTAGCAATAGGCTATTAGGATATTAGCCTACTTCTGCTGTTGCTATTGTGATTTTTTTTTATTATTTTTTATCTTTGTGTACAGTATAGAAAATTTAGGGTGCTGGGGTGAATGGAAACAAGTGGGAAAAATTAAGATGATCTCTTTGGTTTTAGAAATCATTAACTTTCAAAACCCTTTTTCATTACACTTAATCACTTTATGAAAATTGAACATTCTTTAGTGCCCAACTTCTGAAGCATACTCTCAGAGGATTATGTTTTCTTATGATCTTTATTAGAAATACATGTTTGTTTGTTTTAAGCTTGATACTGTATTTATATATTTGACTTTCTATAGTATATCCTCACCACCATATCCTCTTATTTATCTCTTTTAGAAGAATAACAGTATTTCAGGTGGAAGAGATTTTTTGATGACATGTATAACTGAATAAAGTAAAGAAAAATTTCATTTTATTTTATTAATGGCTCTCAGGGACTCTTGAATTATAAATCTTTTCAGATATTTTTCATGAGGAATGGTAAGCTCTTCGTACAAGTTGTCATGGTCAGAGATATTGTCAAACGTTCTAAGAAGAAACCAAACACTCGTGTGCAGATCAAGTTAGTGCCAAGTGAGTGGTTTCCTGGTGTTTGTAGTCAAGAGACAAGGACCCAAAGAGCAAGTGATGCTCCTGTGTTTGATCAAAACTTTAAATTGTAAGTTTATTGCCATCATATTTCCAAACAGTCATTTTACCTTTTGTTTATTCTTTTTATATGCCTACCCTATTGGGATCTTGATGCATTCTTATCTCCCAGTTTGATATGGTTTCATATGAAAACGATTTATCTTGGTGGAGTCCAAAGGGTCTGTTAGACACATTCTGAGAAATTTAAGTCCATTAGAACAATGATTTACTGCATTCATCTAAAGACATGAAGGAGTTAAACAGTAGATATGGTCCAAAATTTCTACCAAGGTGTGTGCAAAGAAAAAATCCAATTTTTTCCTTTATAAAATGGTATACACATTAGGAATCCAAAATCCATGGTACCAGATGCGTTTTGGAATTAACATTTTTCGGCTTTTGATATATTAGCATAAGTAAAGTAGCAAACCAATAGGGGTCCCACATTCTAGCTAGGATTTTTTGATATAATCACCATCACTGAATGATTTTTCTTGATGAGCAAAATCTTCAAATCTCAGAACCAGTATTGACTAAGATGGAACTATCCAAAACAGTACTCATTGAAATATTTGATTGGATTTTTTTTCCTTATTTCATAAGAAATGTGCTCCTTTTTGCTCTATTTCACTTCTGTCACAATGCCTTTATGAACTGTTTCATAGTGCTTTTTCACCTAAAAAGTTCTGCAGACAACTGATTTGAAACATAAGATGCATAAAGTTTTATTACCATTTCTGATGATGCCAAACCTCTTGCTACCCATGTTTCTTCCCCCATTCAAACATTTTTGTCTCTTTGGTGGGTTAGTGGACATTCTTGACAAGATGAAAAAAGTTGAAAAGAAAAGATTAATGGAAACTCCTATACTCTGTGAAACATGCTTGCTTCCAATGAATTTGAAAATGAAATCATATGCAGCACATTTGCTACATAGTATATTCACATTGGTTCATCAAGTGTTTTCTTATTCTTGTGATGATATATATATATATATATATATATATATATATATATATATATATATATATATATATATATATATATATATATATATTATCCCTGGGGATAGGGGAGAAAGAATACTTCCCACGTATTCCCTGCGTGTCGTAGAAGGCGACTAAAAGGGGAGGGAGCGGGGGGCTGGAAATCCTCCCCTCTCGTTTTTTTTTTTTTTAATTTTCCAAAAGAAGGAACAGAGAATTGGGCCAGGTGAGGGTATTCCCTCAAAGGCCTAGTCCTCTGTTCTTAACGCTACCTCGCTAATGCGGGAAATGGCGAATAGTTTGAAAGAAAGAAAAGAAAATATATATATATATTTTTTTTTTTTATTATACTTTGTCGCTGTCTCCCGCGTTTGCGAGGTAGTGCAAGGAAACAGAGGAAAGAAATGGCCCAACCCCCCCCCATACACATATATATACATATGTCCACACACGCAAATATACATACCTACACAGCTTTCCATGGTTTACCCCAGACGCTTCACATGCCTTGATTCAATCCACTGACAGCATGTCAACCCCGGTATACCACATCGCTCCAATTCACTCTATTCCTTGCCCTCCTTTCACCCTCCTGCATGTTCAGGCCCCGATCACACAAAATCTTTTTAACTCCATCTTTCCACCTCCAATTTGGTCTCCCTCTTCTCCTCGTTCCCTCCACCTCCGACACATATATCCTCTTGGTCAATCTTTCCTCACTCATTCTCTCCATGTGCCCAAACCACTTCAAAACACCCTCTTCTGCTCTCTCAACCATGCTCTTTTTATTTCCACACATCTCTCTTACCCTTACGTTACTCACTCGATCAAACCACCTCACACCACACATTGTCCTCAAACATCTCATTTCCAGCACATCCATCCTCCTGCGCACAACTCTATCCATAGCCCATGCCTCGCAACCATACAACATTGTTGGAACCACTATTCCTTCAAACATACCCATTTTTGCTTTCCGAGATAATGTTCTCGACTTCCACACATTCTTCAAGGCCCCAGAATTTTCGCCCCCTCCCCCACCCTATGATCCACTTCCGCTTCCATGGTTCCATCCGCTGCCAGATCCACTCCCAGATATCTAAAACACTTCACTTCCTCCAGTTTTTCTTCATTCAAACTCACCTCCCAATTGACTTGACCCTCAACCCTACTGTACCTAATAACCTTGCTCTTATTCACATTTACTCTTAACTTTCTTCTTCCACACACTTTACCAAACTCAGTCACCAGCTTCTGCAGTTTCTCACATGAATCAGTCACCAGCGCTGTATCATCAGCGAACAACAATTGACTCACTTCCCAAGCTCTCTCATCCCCAACAGACTTCATACTTGCCCCTCTTTCCAAAACTCTTGCATTTACCTCCCTAACAACCCCATCCATAAACAAATTAAACAACCATGGAGACATCACACACCCCTGCCGCAAACCTACATTCACTGAGAACCAATCACTTTCCTCTCTTCCTACACGTACACATGCCTTACATCCTCGATAAAAACTTTTCACTGCTTCTAACAACTTTCCTCCCACACCATATATTCTTAATACCTTCCACAGAGCATCTCTATCAACTCTATCATATGCCTTCTCCAGATCCATAAATGCTACATACAAATCCATTTGCTTTTCTAAGTATTTCTCACATACATTCTTCAAAGCAAACACCTGATCCACACATCCTCTACCACTTCTGAAACCACACTGCTCTTCCCCAATCTGATGCTCTGTACATGCCTTCACCCTCTCAATCAATACCCTCCCATATGATTTACCAGGAATACTCAACAAACTTATACCTCTGTAATTTGAGCACTCACTCTTATCCCCTTTGCCTTTGTACAATGGCACTATGCACGCATTCCGCCAATCCTCAGGCACCTCACCATGAGTCATACATACATTAAATAACCTTACCAACCAGTCAACAATACAGTCACCCCCTTTTTTAATAAATTCCACTGCAATACCATCCAAACCTGCTGCCTTGCCGGCTTTCATCTTCCGCAAAGCTTTTACTACCTCTTCTCTGTTTACCAAATCATTTTCCCTAACCCTCTCACTTTGCACACCACCTCGACCAAAACACCCTATATCTGCCACTCTATCATCAAACACATTCAACAAACCTTCAAAATACTCACTCCATCTCCTTCTCACATCACCACTACTTGTTATCACCTCCCCATTTGCGCCCTTCACTGAAGTTCCCATTTGCTCCCTTGTCTTACGCACTTTATTTACCTCCTTCCAGAACATCTTTTTATTCTCCCTAAAATTTAATGATACTCTCTCACCCCAACTCTCATTTGCCCTTTTTTCACCTCTTGCACCTTTCTCTTGACCTCCTGTCTCTTTCTTTTATACATCTCCCACTCAATTGCATTTTTTCCCTGCAAAAATCGTCCAAATGCCTCTCTCTTCTCTTTCACTAATACTCTTACTTCTTCATCCCACCACTCACTACCCTTTCTAATCAACCCACCTCCCACTCTTCTCATGCCACAAGCATCTTTTGTGCAATCCATCACTGATTCCCTAAACACATCCCATTCCTCCCCCACTCCCCTTACTTCCATTGTTCTCACCTTTTTCCATTCTGTACTCAGTCTCTCCTGGTACTTCCTCACACAAGTCTCCTTCCCAAGCTCACTTACTCTCACCACCCTCTTCACCCCAACATTCACTCTTCTTTTCTGAAAACCCATACAAATCTTCACCTTAGCCTCCACAAGATAATGATCAGACATCCCTCCAGTTGCACCTCTCAGCACATTAACATCCAAAAGTCTCTCTTTCGCATGCCTGTCAATTAACACGTAATCCAATAACGCTCTCTGACCATCTCTCCTACTTACATAAGTATACTTATGTATATCTCGCTTTTTAAACCAGGTATTCCCAATCATCAGTCCTTTTTCAGCACATAAATCTACAAGCTCTTCAACATTTCCATTTACAACACTGAACACATATATATACATATATATATATATATATATATATATATATATATATATATATATATATATATATATATATATATATATGTATATATATATATATATATATATATATATATATATATATATATATATATATATATATATATATATATATATATGTATATATATATATATATATATATATATATATATATATATGTATATGTATATATATATATATATATATATATATATATATATATATATATATATATATATATATATATATATATATATATATGAGATGTTTGGGGACAGTGTGTGGTGTGAGGTGGTTTGATCGAGTAAGTAACGTAAGGGTAAGAGAGATGTGTGGAAATAAAAAGAGCGTGGTTGAGAGAGCAGAAGAGGGTGTTTTGAAATGGTTTGGGCACATGGAGAGAATGAGTGAGGAAAGATTGACCAAGAGGATATATGTGTCAGAGGTGGAGGGAACGAGGAGAAGTGGGAGACCAAATTGGAGGTGGAGAGATGGAGTGAAAAAGATTTTGTGTGATCGGGGCCTGAACATGCAGGAGGGTGAAAGGAGGGCAAGGAATAGAGTGAATTGGATCGATGTGGTATACCGGGGTTGACGTGCTGTCAGTGGATTGAATCAGGGCATGTGAAGCGTTTGGGGTAAACCTTGGAAAGCTGTGTAGGTATGTATATTTGCGTGTGTGAACGTATGTATATACATGTGTATGGGGGTGGGTTGGGCCATTTCTTTCGTCTGTTTCCTTGCGCTACCTCGCAAACGCGGGAGACAGCGACAAAGCAAAAAAAAGAAAAAGAAATATATATATATACATTTGCTTTGAAGAATGTATGTGAGAAATACTTAGAAAAGCAAATGGATTTGTATGTAGCATTTATGGATCTGGAGAAGGCATATGATAGAGTTGATAGAGATGCTCTGTGGAAGGTATTAAGAATACATGGCGTGGGAGGAAAGTTGTTAGAAGCAGTGAAAAGTTTTTATCGAGGATGTAAGGCATGTGTACGTGTAGGAAGAGAGGAAAGTGATTGGTTCTCAGTGAATGTAGGTTTGCGGCTGGGGTGTGTGAAGTCTCCATGGTTGTTTAATTTGTTTATGGATAGGGTTGTTAGGGAGGTGAATGCAAGAGTTTTGGAAAGAGGGGCAAGTATGAAGTCTGTTATGGATGAGAGAGCTTGGGAAGTGAGTCAGTTGTTGTTCGCTGATGATACAGCGCTGGTGGCTGATTCATGTGAGAAACTGCAGAAGCTGGTGACTGAGTTTGGTAAAGTGTGTGAAAGATGAAAGTTAAGAGTAAATGTGAATAAGAGCAAGGTTATTAGGTACAGTAGGGTTGAGGGTCAAGTCAATTAGGAGGTTAGTTTGAATGGAGAAAAACTGGAGGAAGTAAAGTGTTTTAGATATCTGGGAGTGGATCTGGCATCGGATGGAACCATGGAAGCGGAAGTGAATCATAGGGTGGGGGAGGGGGCGAAAATCCTGGGAGCCTTGAAGAATGTATGGAAGTCAAGAACATTATCTCGGAAAGCAAAAATGGGTATGTTTGAAGGAATAGTGGTTCCAACAATATTGTATGGTTGCGAGGCGTGGGCTATGGATAGAGTTGTGTGCAGGAGGGTGGATGTGCTGGAAATGAGATGTTTGAGGACAATGTGTGGTGTGAGGTGGTTTGATCGAGTAAGTAACGTAAGGGTAAGAGAGATGTGTGGAAATAAAAAGAGTGTGGTTGAGAGAGCAGAAGAGGGTGTTTTGAAATGGTTTGGGCACATGGAGAGAATGAGTGAGGAAAGATTGACCAAGAGGGTATATGTGTCGGAGGTGGAGGGAATGAGGAGAAGTGGGAGACCAAATTGGAGGTGGAAAGATGGAGTGAAAAAGATTTTGTGTGATCGGGGCCGGAACATGCAGGAGGGTGAAAGGAGGGCAAGGAATAGAGTGAATTGGATCGATGTGGTATACCGGGGTTGACGTGCTGTCAGTGGATTGAATCAGGGCATGTGAAGCGTCTGGGGTAAACCATGGAAAGCTGTGTAGGTATGTATATTTGCGTGTGTGAACGTATGTATATACATGTGTATGGGGGTGGGTTGGGCCATTTCTTTCGTCTGTTTCCTTGCGCTACCTCGCAAACGCGGGAGACAGCGACAAAGCAAAAAAAAAAAAAGAAATTATTTTGCTCTGTCGCTGTGTCCCGTGTTTGCGAGGTAGTGCAAGGAAACAGATGAAAGAAATGGTCCATCCCACCCCCATACACATGTATATACATACACATCCACACACGCAAATATACATACCCATACATCTCAATGTACACATATATATACACACACAGACACATACATATATACACATGCACACAATTCACACTGCCTTTATTCATTCCCATCGCCACCTCGCCACACATGGAATAACATCCCCCTCCCCCCTCGTGTGCGAGGTAGCGCTAGGAAAAGACAACAAAGGCCCCATTCGTTCACACTCAGTCTCTAGCTGTCATGCAATAATGCCCAAAACCACAGCTCCCTTTCCACATCCAGGCCCCACAGAAGTTTCCATGGTTTACCCCAGACGCTTCACATGCCCTGATTCAATCCATTGACAGCACGTCGACCCCGGTATACCACATCGATCCAATTTACTCTATTCCTTGCCCGCCTCTCACCCTCCTGCATGTTTAGGCCCCGATCACTGAAAATCTTTTTCACTCCATCTTTCCACCTCCAATTTGGTTTCCCACTTCTCCTCGTTCCCTCCACCTCTGACACATATATCCTCTTGGTCAGTCTTTCCTCACTCATTCTCTCCATGTGCCCAGACCATTTCAAAACACCCTCTTCTGCTCTTTCAACCACTCTCTTCTTATTTCCACATATCTCTCTTGCCCTTACATTACTTACTCGATCAAGCCACCTCACACCACATATTGTCCTCAAGCATCTCATTTCCAGCACATCCACCCTCCTGCGCACAACTCTATCCATAGCCCACTTTGAATGTTCCTTCACAGCAAACAATAATAATCATGAACAAAATGTTTTATTGCTATCAGTTTTCTTTTATCATAGTCATATATTATTTTTGAGCCTACAGAGGTTTTAGATTGTTTGAAGATACATGTGGTCCCATTAGATTAATTACTATGGTGCCCTATGAAGTATCCTTTCAAACTTTGCGCTGTTACTGGTTCATATAATGATTTAGTAGCAAATTCATTTGGGAGTAACAAAAAATCATTAACATACATGTATATAGACCTCTCGATTCTATTGATAAAAACAGAGAATAAACCTTATCCTAGTTTGTACAATGAATTCAGTTGATAAAAACAGGAAATATATTTTAATCCTCAATGAATTCTATTCATAAAAGCAGGAAATAGATTTTAATCCTAGTATAGTCTCCTTCATAGGAAGTGTACATTCTCAAAGTCATTCTCACTCAAAATAATTCCATCATCGACATTGAAAATCCACACAGGAGAATAATCACCTTCTTTGATAATTGTTTGAGGGTTCCTGGGAAATTTTCTTAAGCAAGGACATTAGCGGAAGCAGCCTCATCAGTCAACTAAAAGTTGTGGTAATTGTAACATTTCTTACAATACGCAAACCATTCTGGACTTGCTTGAAATGTTCTCACTGCTGCTGCTTCTTCTGCCAAGTCATCATATATGCTCTGGGCCTTTTCATGTATCACGGGCATGCTGAAGGGAACATGTTTGTTTGTTTGTTTGGTGTTCAATCCATGAGCTCAACATCATAATCATATTTCATATATTTTAGAAATACTGATTTATGTTCCGCTCTTGGCACTTTCTTCAGTCAAGGTCTTAAATGCACAGATTTATATTCCGCTCTTGGCACTTTCTTCAGTCTTTTCATGCTTAATATCAGCCATCTGTTCACCTCTCTCATAGCGTCTGAGCACATCCATGGATATCTTAACTTCAGTATCCTCAGTGGTGATGGCCTTACACTTCTTAGCATTACTGGTACCAGAATTTAAAAGACTTTGATATCATTATGCAAGCAAAAGACTTTGATATCATTATGCAAGCAGCAAGACAATACAGTATGTAGTGTAAAGCAGCACAAAAAGCTGTAGCACTTCATGACTATAGATTATATATACACCATGTGTATGCACACTTCTCACACATTGCTGGTAATACTGTGCCATTGCACTGCCAGTCCATAGATGATTGCATTATTCCAAACTTAATCCCACATAGATTAAAAGGAGTGTAAGTGGACTATGTGTGTTATTTTAGATATTGCTTTAATCAAATACATGTAAATCAAGAGGTCCCTGTATTAGTTAGGAAAGAAAATTTGGAACAACAGTTTGTACCGCTTGCCAAAAATTGTTTCGCAAGCTACTGACCAGCCATTTGTGCCCTAGGTTTGCCTATCCTTCCATATACAATGTATTCTCTGTCAGCTATACACTGAAATAAATGTGTGCAGACAGTTCCTTACAGTAGTGCAACGTGTGTTTACAAATATATGACATTTCCATTCTCATACAATGGTGCCTTTTGAATTAAACCAAATGGATATTTGTTGTCATGATTTTTCGGTTTTATTTATTGTTTATAAACTAACACTGTTAATCAGAGTTGTTGAGACTATATCTGTAATAATGAAACAAAATTCAGCACATTAAAGATTCAAGGTAATACAGCAATGGATACTGGTTGTGTTACACAAAGATATAGCAATTTAGGTGGAAACTGAATTCAAGTACACTATCATGCAGCAGAAATATTTTATACAGCTGTACATACACAGAAGCCTTGATGTTTTCCATTTATAAAGTAAGCGGATCAATGTTGACAAAAAGAAACTGTCTCATATTCACCATATCATCTATGCGTACTTTTTCAACCATGTTCATAAAGTCATTATGATTAATGTCCTCCTACCTGTCTTGATTTAACACCATTGGGCAAGATCCCCATTCCTTGATGAATACATCACAGAAGCATCATTATCAGAACCCAATGCTTCTTAAATGTCTGCTTCATTCAACATATTCATGCTTTCTAATGATAAATATTTTGTGTAAGTAAGGTCTGATATCGTGTACTTCTTCCTCCAGTAGATAATCTCTATCAAACATTGTTGAAAGCCAAAAATTGTGACAAGCATTTGCTAGTGTGAGTTTATCTACAGCTTTCAAAACATTAGCAGCTGCATAGGTGGCTTCCTTAATGCTAATATCTTTTTAGAAGCCTTGCACCAGCATGCTTCTGTTCAAAAAAATTTCTTTATCTACTTAAAAGTGCTCATAAAATTCCTTGATGATACAGCTCAGTGAAAGATGTCACAGTTGGGGGAACGTAAATACAGTCCAGGAACAAGAAAATCTTAATTTCCTTCTAATCCAGCTTGGTTTCCCACTTCTCCTTGATCCCTCCACCTCTGACACATATATCCTCTTTGTCAAGCAATCCTCACTCATTCTCTCCATATGTCCAAACCATTTCAACACACACTCTTCTGCTCTCTCAACCACATTCTTTTTATTACCACATATCTCTCGTACATTTTCATTACTTACTTGATAAAACCACCTCACACCACATACTGTCCTCAAACATTTCATTTCCAAAACATCCACCCTCCTCCATACAACCCTATCTATAGCCCATGCCTCACAACCATATAACATCATTGGAACTACTATTCCTTCAAACATGCCTATTTTTGCTCTCCAATTTAACGTTCTCTCCTTCCACACATTCTTCATCTCTCCCAGAACCTTCATCCCCTCTCCCTCCCAGTCCCTTATTTATACTATTGAGGGACCCAGTAACTCTTGTATCTTGTACTGCTCTCTCCCTAATCTCTCCTTCCATATTACCAAACTTACCTAAGATAGCTCCTAAATACTTAAATTCTCTTACCACTTTCAGTGTTTCTCCCTCCATAAGATTCTATAACATGGTTTGGTACACTTTCTTTTTTATTATATAGGGTTTTGCAAAGTCTGTACTTTTAGTTTGTTTCCTTTCAAACTTTTTTACTTGCATTTACCACCAGTTGCCTATGCTTACACACATTATAAAAGACATGTACAACCTTCTGCAACTCCTCTTCGCTGTCGGTAAACAGCACAATATCATCTGTAAACTGGCTTGTCACTAGTCACAGTAACAATGCCACACTTTATCTCTGCACCTCCTTTCCCAATTCTTGCTTTCAGCACCCATATCATTCTGTCCATATATATGTTAAAAAGCCACAGTGACATAACACACTCCTGCTTCACACCCTTATGTACTCTGAAACTTTTGCTCAACTCTCTATCCCCTCTTACACTCCATCCAAAAGTTGTACCCTACCCCATATATCCTTAACACTTCCCATAAAGCTTTCTACTGTCATAAGTTTCTCCAGCTCCATAAAAGCTACATACAGTTTCTTACCTTTTGCTAGATATTTTTCCACAGTCATTATAAGAAATCTGATCCCCACATTCCTTACCTTTCCTAAAACCCCCTTACTCCTCACTTATTTCACTTTCAGTCTCTTCCATCACTCTGCCAGTCAACTCTCACATACACTTTTCCTGCTTTTCCTAACTGACTTATTCCCCTATAATTGCTACATATATCCTTAGCACCTTTTCCTCTGAATAAAGGAACAAAAATACCTTTCATCCAATCCTCAGGCACAACCTCCTGTTTCCATGCTTAAATGCATATCAAATGTATCCAGTCTGTCATACTTTTTCCTCCATACTTCAGTATTTCAGCTGTAATTCCATCCACTCCAGCTGCCTTTCTTACCTACAGCTCCAGTATTGCCCTTGCTATAGGCCTCATGCATGTAATAACTGCTGTCTCTTTCTCCCACATTCATCAGTTCTTCAAAATACTCTTTCCATCTTCTGTTCACCCCCTTTTGATTCAGCAGCTCCTCTTCTTTAATTCTCACATTGATGTTTCCATTCTTCCACTTCTTTACTTTTTCAACTCCATCTTGTACAATTTCTTATTTTCCCTTAACTCTTCACTCAACTTTCTTCCAAGAATCTTCTACTTTTTCTTTGCTTTCCTCTGTCAGCTTATCATTCCACTTACACTTCTTATATTCTTCCTTCCTCCTTTGCTGAACTTCCAATGGCAAATTTCTTTCAAGCAGTCTACCTTATGCCACTTTCTTCTCCTCCACATCATTTCTCATCTTATCTGTCAACCAAGCATTTCCCTGTATATTCCTGTATCTCAATACTGTATATCCAATTAGTGGTCCTATAAACTTTGACAATCTTTCTATAAATATTTCAGATGTATCATTCACACAACACTGCACCCCTACATTTACTGTGCTTCCATGTAAACTTTCATACCCCTACTTGCATTCTTTCTGATTCATCCTCTTACTTGTTAACAGTTTTACCTCTCAATTCTTCCTTATTCCTTACCTCCACTTCTCCCTGATCTTCACCAACATAAGAACTGCAAAATGGTGAGTCTTTAAAGAATCCCTTGACAATTCCAGCATCTAGCACAGCCTTTCTCAACCTTTCATCCACTGCCACATAGTCATTGAAACCCTTTGCTCTTTTCACCCCTTGTTTCTCATCCATATATACCTATGGATCATTTTGTGCTAAAAAGAGGTGTTTCTAAGGAATGAACTCTTCTGAACACAGACATCCACAAGATAACTTCCATTCTCATTTACTCCAGGCACTTCCCATTTACCAACTATCTTGCCAATTTCATCACATCCCACCTTTGCATTCATATCAATCATTGCAACCACCTTTCTCTCCATCTCAAAACCATTTGTTCATTCAAATGTCTCTAGAAATACTTCATTTCATCCTTACCTCGCACAATCTTCATGGTCACAAATACATATACACATGCATACTTCACAATTCCAGTCTTTCCTTTCACCCAAACCATTCTTGACCCATTCCATCCATGCTACGTAATACTTTCCCATACTCTTGGCAATAGCACACTTGCACATCTTTCTTTCTCTCTTTCCTGACAATTTTCATTCATTCTCATCCATACCAGTCTTCCTTCCACTTATCAGTTCAATTTTCAATCCATACACCCTGCCCAGGGATATGGGTTTCCCCAGTCCTCAGCATATCCAAACTTTAACTTTTAAATATTTTCACAAGCTCCATCCTTTTACTCTCACCAGTCATCCTAATGGAAAGTGGTGCAAATAAAATATGAAATGGTAAATTCAAAATAAATAAAATGAATAAATTAAATTAAAAAATGGATGCCCTAAATACTAATTGACAAAAAAAAAAAAATAATTTCTAAATAAAATGTAAATTAAAATTAGTAATTAAATGAAATTAAAATATAAATATATTGATGGGAAAATGGAAAATTGATGAAAAATAAATGATGAAAGATAAAAACCTAAAAAAAAATGTACATTAATCCAAATGTGGGAAAAAAATGGGAAAGTATAAATTAAAAAATGTAAAAAAACAAGAACCTAAAAAAATATATAAAAAATAAAATATTATTGGATGTAAAAAAAATAAATATAAATGAAAATAAAAAAATAAGTGAACATTATGGAGGGATTAATTGAAAAAATAAAAAAATACAAATAAAAAAACCTAATAAAAAAATGGGTAAAAGTGGGAAAACAAAATACTAAAAATAAAAATAAAGGTAAGAATAATAAAATACTAAAATAATGAAATAAAAAAAAAAAAAAAATTATTATATAAATAACAAAATGGAAAATCAAAACAATGTTTAATAAAAATAAACAAAAAATTGTGATAAAAGTGAATGTTAAAAATAAAGTTGAATTAATTAGCTATGAATATGGGATGAAAATAAAAAAAAATAAAAAAAATTTTTTAAAAATTAAAATAAATTGGATAAACAAAAAAAAATGAATAAAAAAAAAAAATAAAAAAAAAAATTGGGAATAAATATGTGAAATAACCTATAATGACAAAAACAGGGTATATATTAATAAAAAATAAAATAAAATGAATATGGTATAAAGAAAAAAATGTAAATTAAATATGCTAATAAAAAAATAAAAAAAATGAATGATATAAAATAAAAAAGAAAGGATGAATAAAATGGTGGAAATTGGGTAAAAAAAATAAATTAAAAAAAAAATAAAAATAAAAAAACATATGAAAAAAAATTAAATAAAAAATGAAGTGTAAAATGATGACCTAATGGAATCTAAAAAAAATGATATGATAAAGAAAAAAAATGAAATTAAAAATAAAAAACAAATAAACAAAAATATATGATTATATATTGGGTAAAATGGGGGGGAAAGAACATGGTAATAATATAAAAATTGATAAACTGATAAAAAAAAATAAAGAATATGGGTAATGAAATGTTTATAAATGATAATAAAAAAATAAATTAAATGGAAAATAAATAAAATAAAAATAAAAAAAAAAGATGAATGGAAATGATAAAACTACCAAACTAAATATAAAAAGTAATGAAAACTAAATATCAAAACAAAACAATGTGAAAATAAAATAAATAAAAATATAAAAAGAAAATAATAAAATGGAAAAAATAAATTAAAAAAAAAAAAAAATGGGCACACTTGGCACCAGTGTGGATAAAAACCACCACACACACACCTGGGCAAAACTTCAACCACCATTCCACCCACACCCCCTGCCCCCACCCCCCCCCACTGTCCCACCAACCCACATCCCCCCCACCCACCACCCCACCATCGCAACCCAGCCACCCCCATCCAAGACCAGCCCCACCATCAACACCCCCCACCCCACACCACAACCCACCACACTCCTCAAACCCCATGCACACCAAACACCCCACAACACCCCCCACCCTGACCCCTAACCCATTCCCAACCCTTCCCAGCCACGACCCCCCCCTACTCCACCCCAGCACCTCAGTAGGGCTCATTGGTGCCACCTCCCACCACAATCCACCCCATACCCAACCAACCAAAAATGAACTAATAAACACTGAAAACATAATAAAGACCTCATTTGCCCCCCAACTAACTGGATAAATGAATCATATGGGATAAAACTAAGAACACCAGCCTAAAAAAACCCATAACTAACCATAACAAGTACTAACTTGGCAAAAAACACAACAAAAGGGAGAACTGTCAATCAAATCAATTGGACCAAAAATGGATGGGCATACCCACTAAACCATGAAACCCCCCGCCACTTCACAGCCACTGCCCCAACCAGTCCGCCCAAAACCCTACCCCCCACGCTCACCCACCCATGCCACACCCCCCCCCACACCACCACCCCAATAACCCTAGTATAATGCCAACACCAAGACTCTAACATCACCCACCGCTTAGGCCACCCAGACCCCACTCTACTGCACCCTTCCCCTGCCCCCCACCCCCCTCCCCGCTACCAGCACACAACCCCCCCCCCGCCCAGAGCACCCCACAGCACCGCACCACCCCGCCCCACATCCCACCGAAACCACCCAGCTTGTACCTGTGACCATTCCCCCCACCATCCAGCCCACCCCACCAGCCCCCCCACCCCTGGACCTCACCCCCCACCACCGCCCCACTCGCCCCAACACCTGTGCCCCACCCCACCCCCAGGCCCACCAGCCCAATGCCCACACCCCAGCCCCCCCCCCAGCCCCCCCCACCCCCCACCCCCAGCCAATTCCTCCCCCCCATGCCCCCATTCCACACACCCCCCACCCACTCGCACCATCATGTCCACCACCCCACCCAGCACACACCCAAACCTCCCCCACCATGCCTCAACACACAGTGATGGCCCACACCACAACATGCACAGAAGCACCCACACCCCACACCCCCCCATGTGAAGCCCCTCACCACCACCACACCATTCTCCCACCCCACCCCCCACGCCACCAAGGGACTCCACACACAACCACCCCCCCTTCACACCCACCCCCACCCCCCCACCACCCTGTCCCCCCCCCCCCACATCATCCACCCCCCACTCCCTTTGCCCTCAGTTGCTCATCCCTTTTACTCTCAGACATAATTGGTATACTTCAGTGCAACTTCTTAGCCTTTTGTCCTTCACCCTCACTGGCAAAGGGCTTCTCTAGTGCAGTGTTTCTTAGAGGCAATGGGATCCCAGATTATTTGAAAAACTAAAAATCCCTGGATGCCTGAAGTGTTTGGAATAGAAACTACTTATTTTGCTACATTACATATATCTGTTAAACGAAAAAAAATTTGTTCATGTCAGTATGATTACCAAAACTCATGTCATTCATTCTTTTGTTTACATTTTCGTTCACAAAGTACTGATGTAGCAGCTGTAGTTTGTATCACTACCATAGCATCACTACCCTATACTGCCACCATTCCCATGCTATCATTTTTATGCCACCACTATTCCAGTAGCACCATTGCCAAAATAATCATCATATTCATTAATAGCTTACTGAAGAAAACTGTCATTTTTTATAAACTGATCATGCAGAAACTTACAACAGTTTACTTTTTCAAAAGTTCTGTTAGCCGTACTGATTTTGGAGTGCAGGCTGGTCATCTTCTCATGATATTGAAGACCTGCCACCATTTCCATAGTGATGATGTGATAGGGGAAACAGTAATGCCGCTTGAAGAATTGCCCCTTGTGGAAAGTTCAACTGATAGTACTATTATTTATAAAGTCCTCAAGATGAATATACCATGCGATGGAGATGGTAAGGTTTATGAAAAGAAAATCACTAAAATTTTCAGGTTTAGCTTTAGTGATTAGTAGGTTTTTCAGTAAGTGCCTAGGAAATTAACACTTTCATGACTTGAGAGTGTTGAGGTGATGACCAGAACCATATAACATTCTCCATGTCAGGATTTTTGAACTTTTTTGTTTTATTGATATGAAGCTACATGACTAGACGAATCTTTTCCTTGCATGCACCCAACACTTGTCCTCTTTTCTCTCCAAGATCAGTCTCTCTCATGAAATGAGAGAGATTGATTACAATCTCTCAGCACTTCACCTTTTGGTGAGATTAATAGATCTTCACTCTTCTCCTACCCAAGCTTGAGTGGTAGCAGCCATGCCTCCTGCAGGCCTCTTTTCTTCTGATTGGTAATCCTCACCTGGCAATGACATCATTGTCATGCTCCTGGACTCCTGGACAACTTGACCACTTCTTTATATATCTTTCTTTTCTATTCTTATATATATATATATATATATATATATATATATATATATATATATATATATATATATATATATATATATATATATATATATATTATCCCTGGGGATAGGGGATTAAGAATACTTCCCACGTATTCCCTGCGTGTCGTAGAAGGCGACTAAAAGGGGAGGGAGCGGGGGGCTGGAAATCCTCCCCTCTTGTTTTTTTTTTTTTTTTTTAAATTTTCCAAAAGAAGGAACAGAGGGGGCCAGTTGACGATATTCCAAAAAAGGCCCAGTCCTCTGTTCTTAGCGCTACCTCGCTAACGCGGGAAGTGGCGAATAGTTAAAAAGAAAGAAAGAAAGAAAAAAAAAAAAATATATATATATATATATATATATATATATATATATATATATATATATATATATTTTTTTTTTTTCTTTTTTTTTGCTTTGTCGCTGTCTCCCGCGTTTGCGAGGTAGCGCAAGGAAACAGACGAAAGAAATGGCCCAACCCACCCCCATACACATGTATATACATACGTCCACACACGCAAATATACATACCTACACAGCTTTCCATGGTTTACCCCAGACGCTTCACATGCCTTGATTCAATCCACTGACAGCACGTCAACCCCGGTATACCACATCGATCCAATTCACTCTATTCCTTGCCCTCCTTTCACCCTCCTGCATGTTCCGGCCCCGATCACACAAAATCTTTTTCACTCCATCTTTCCACCTCCAATTTGGTCTCCCTCTTCTCCTCATTCCCTCCACCTCCGACACATATATCCTCTTGGTCAATCTTTCCTCACTCATTCATTCCATGTGCTCAAACCATTTCAAAACACCCTCTTCTGCTCTCTCAACCACGCTCTTTTTATTTCCACACATCTCTCTTACCCTTACGTTACTTACTCGATCAAACCACCTCACACCACACATTGTCCTCAAACATCTCATTTCCAGCACATCCATCCTCCTGCGCACAACTCTATCCATAGCCCACGCCTCGCAACCATACAACATTGTTGGAACCACTATTCCTTCAAACATACCCATTTTTGCTTTCCGAGATAATGTTCTCAACTTCCACACATTCTTCAAGGCTCCCAGGATTTTCGCCCCCTCCCCCACCCTATGATCCACTTCCGCTTCAATGGTTCCATCCGCTGCCAGATCCACTCCCAGATATCTAAAACACTTCACTTCCTCCAGTTTTTCTCCATTCAAACTCACCTACCAATTGACTTGACCCTCAACCCTACTGTACCTAATAACCTTGCTCTTATTCACATTTACTCTTAACTTTCTTCTTCCACACACTTTACCAAACTCAGTCACCAGCTTCTGCAGTTTCTCACATGAATCAGCCACCAGCGCTGTATCATCAGCGAACAACAACTGACTCACTTCCCAAGCTCTCTCATCCCCAACAGACTTCATACTTGCCCCTCTTTCCAAAACTCTTGCATTCACCTCCCTAACAACCCCATCCATAAACAAATTAAACAACCATGGAGACATCACACACCCCTGCCACAAACCTACATTCACTGAGAACCAATCACTTTCCTCTCTTCCTACATGTACACATGCCTTACATCCTCGATAAAAACTTTTCACTGCTTCTAACAACTTGCCTCCCACACCATATATTCTTAATACCTTCCACAGAGCATCTCTATCAACTCTATCATATGCCTTCTCCAGATCCATAAATGCTACATACAAATCCATTTGCTTTTCTAAGTATTTCTCACATACATTCTTCAAAGCAAACACCTGATCCACACATCCTCTACCACTTCTGAAACCACACTGCTCTTCCCCAATCTGATGCTCTGTACATGCCTTCACCCTCTCAATCAATACCCTCCCATATGATTTACCAGGAATACTCAACAAACTTATAGCTCTGTAATTTGAGCACTCACCTTTATCCCCTTTGCCTTTGTACAATGGCACTATGCACACATTCCGCCAATCCTCAGGCACCTCACCATGAGTCATACATACATTAAATAACCTTACCAACCAGTCAACAATACAGTCACCCCCTTTTTTAATAAATTCCACTGCAATACCATCCACACCTGCTGCCTTGCCGGCTTTCATCTTCTGCAAAGCTTTTACTACCTCTTCTCTGTTTACCAAATCATTTTCCCTAACCCTCTCACTTTGCACACCACCTCGACCAAAACACCCTATATCTGCCACTCTATCATCAAACACATTCAACAAACCTTCAAAATACTCACTCCATCTATATATACATATATATATATATATATATATATATATATATATATATATATATATATATATATATATATATATATATATATATATATATATCCCTGGGGATAGAGGAGAAAGAATACTTCCCACGTATTCCCTGCGTGTCGTAGAAGGCGACTAAAAGGGAAGGGAGCGGGGGGCTGGAAATCCTCCCCTCTCGTTTTTTTTTTTGTTTTTTTTTTTAATTTTCCAAAAGAAGGAACAGAGAAGGGGGCCAGGTGAGGGTATTCCCTCAAAGGCCCAGTCCTCTGTTCTTAACGCTACCTCGCTATCGCGGGAAATGGCGAATAGTATGAAAAAAAAAAATATATATATATATATATATAAATATATATATCCCTGGGGATAGGGGATTAAGAATACTTCCCACGTATTCCCTGCGTGTCGTAGAAGGCGACTAAAAGGGGAGGGAGCGGGGGGCTGGAAATCCTCCCCTCTCGTTTTTTTTTTTTTTTTTTCAATTTTCCAAAAGAAGGAACAGAGAATTGGGCCAGGTGAGGGAATTCCCTCAAAGGCCCAGTCCTCTGTTCTTAACGCTACCTTGCTAATGCGGGAAATGGCGAATAGTTTGAAAGAAGAAGAAAGAATATATATAAAATGGGAAACAGAAGAAGGAGTCACGCGGGGAGTGCTCATCCTCCTCGAAGGCTCAGACTGGGGTGTCTAAATGTGTGTGGATGCAACCAAGATATGAAAAAAGGAGAGATAGGTAGTATGTTTGAGGAAAGGAACCTGGATGTTTTGGCTCTGAGTAAAACGAAGCTCAAGGGTAAAGGGGAAGAGTGGTTTGGGAATGTCTTGGGAGTAAAGTCAGGGGTTAGTGAGAGGACAAGAGCAAGGGAAGGAGTAGCAGTACTCCTGAAACAGGAGTTGTGGGAGTATGTGATAGAATGTAAGAAAGTAAATTCTCGATTAATATGGGTAAAACTGAAAGTTGATGGAGAGAGATGGGTGATTATTGGTGCATATGCACCTGGGCATGAGAAGAAAGATCATGAGAGGCAAGTGTTTTGGGAAGGAAACTTGTGTGAGGAAGTACCAGGAGAGACTGAGTACAGAATGGAAAAAGGTGAGAACAATGGAAGTAAGGGGAGTGGGGGAGGAATGGGATGTATTTAGGGAATCAGTGATGGATTGCGCAAAAGATGCTTATGGCATGAGAAGAGTGGGAGGTGGGTTGATTAGAAAGGGTAGTGAGTGGTGGGATGAAGAAGAAAGATTATTAGTGAAAGAGAAGAGAGAGGCATTTGGACGATTTTTGCAGGGAAAAAATGCAATTCAGTGGGAGATGTGTAAAAGAAAGAGACAGGAGGTCAAGAGAAAGGTGCAAGAGGTGAAAGAGAAGGCAAATGAGAGTTGGATTGAGAGAGTATCATTAAATTTTAGGGAGAATAAAAAGATGTTCTGGAAGGAGGTAAATAAAGTGCGTAAGACAAGGGAGGAAATGGGAACTTCAGTGAAGGGCACAAATGGGGAGGTGATAACAAGTAGTGGTGATGTGAGAAGATGGAGTGAGTATTTTGAAGGTTTGTTGAATGTGTTTGATGATAGAGTGGCAGATATAGGGTGTTTTGGTCGAGGTGGTTTGCAAAGTGAGAGGGTTAGGGAAAATGATTTGGTAAACAGAGAAGAGGTAGTAAATGCTTTGCGGAAGATGAAAGCCGGCAAGGCAGCAGGTTTGGATGGTATTGCAGTGGAATTTATTAAAAAAGGGGGTGAGTGTATTATTGACTGGTTGGTAAGGTTATTTAATGTATGTATGACTCATGGTGAGGTGCCTGAGGATTGGCGGAATGCGTGCATAGTGCCATTGTACAAAGGCAAAGGGGATAAGAGTGAGTGCTCAAATTACAGAGGTATAAGTTTGTTGAGTATTCCTGGTAAATTATATGGGAATGTATTGATTGAGAGGGTGAAGGCATGTACAGAGCATCAGATTGGGGAAGAGCAGTGTGGTTTCAGAAGTGGTAGAGGATGTGTGGATCAGGTGTTTGCTTTGAAGAATGTATGTGAGAAATACTTAGAAAAGCAAATGGATTTGTATGTAGCATTTATGGATCGGGAGAAGGCATATGATAGAGTTGATAGAGATGCTCTGTGGAAGGTATTAAGAATATATGGTGTGGGAGGCAAGTTGTTAGAAGCAGTGAAAAGTTTTTATCGAGGATGTAAGGCATGTGTACATGTAGGAAGAGAGGAAAGTGATTGCTTCTCAGTGAATGTAGGTTTGCGGCTGGGGTGTGTGATGTCTCCATGGTTGTTTAATTTGTTTATGGATGGGGTTGTTAGGGAGGTGAATGCAAGAGTTTTGGAAAGAGGGGCAAGTATGAAGTCTGTTGGGGATGAGAGAGCTTGGGAAGTGAGTCAGTTGTTGTTCGCTGATGATACAGCACTGGTGGCTGATTCATGTGAGAAACTGCAGAAGCTGGTGACTGAGTTTGGTAAAGTGTCTGAAAGAAGAAAGTTAAGAGTAAATGTGAATAAGAGCAAGGTTATTAGGTACTGTAGGGTTGAGGGTCAAGTCAATTGGGAGGTAAGTTTGAATGGAGAAAAACTGGAGGAAGTAATGTGTTTTAGATATCTGGGAGTGGATCTGGCAGCAGATGTAACCATGGAAGTGGAAGTGGATCATAGGGTGGGGGAGGGGGCGAAAATCCTGGGAGCCTTGAAGAATGTGTGGAAGTCGAGAACATGATCTCGGAAAGCAAAAATGGGTATGTTTGAAGGAATAGTGGTTCCAACAATGTTGTATGGTTGCGAGGCGTGGGCTATGGATAGAGTTGTGCTCAGGAGGATGGATGTGCTGGAAATGAGATGTTTGAGGACAATGTGTCGTGTGAGGTGGTTTGATCGAGTAAGTAACGTAAGGGTAAGAGAGAGGTGTGGAAATAAAAAGAGTGTGGTTGAGAGAGCAGAAGAGGGTGTTTTGAAATGGTTTGGGCACATGGAGAGAATGAGTGAGGAAAGATTGACCAAGAGGGTATATGTGTAGGAGGTGGAGGGAACGAGGAGAAGAGGGAGACCAAATTGGAGGTGGAAAGATGGAGTGAAAAAGATTTTGTGTGATCGGGGCCTGAACATGCAGGAGGGTGAAAGGAGGGCAAGGAATAGAGTGAATTGGATTGATGTGGTATACTGGGTTTGACGTGCTGTCAGTGGATTGAATCAAGGCATGTGAAGCGTCTGGGGTACACCATGGAAAGCTGTGTAGGTATGTATATTTGCGTGTGTGGACATATGTATATACATGTGTATGGGGGTGGGTTGGGCCATTTCTTTCGTCTGTTTCCTTGCGCTACCTCGCAAACGCGGGAGACAGCGACAAAGCAAAATATATATATATATATATATATATATATATATATATATATATATATATATATAT
This sequence comes from Panulirus ornatus, assembly GCF_036320965.1. Taxonomy (NCBI): domain Eukaryota; kingdom Metazoa; phylum Arthropoda; class Malacostraca; order Decapoda; family Palinuridae; genus Panulirus; species Panulirus ornatus. The sequence continues at coordinate 12,720,822 of NC_092235.1, read as the reverse complement.
ATATATATATATATATATATATATATATATATTTATTTATTTATTTATTTTATTTTGTTTTGTCGCTGTCTCCCTCGTTTGCGAGGTAGCACAAGGAAACAGACGAAAGAAATGGCCCAACCCACCCCCATACACAATGTATACACAGACACATGTCCACACACGCAAATATACATACCTATAGATCTCAATGTACACATATATATACATACACAGACACATACATATATACCCATGCACACAATTCACACTGTCTGCCTTTATTCATTCCCATCGCCACCTCGCCACACATGGAATACCATCCCCCTCCCCCCTCATGTGTGCCAGGTAGCACTAGGAAAGACAACAAAGGCCCCATTCGTTCACACTCAGTCTCTAGCTGCCATGCAATAATGCCCGAAACCACAGCTCCCTTTCCACATCCAGGCCCCACACAACTTTCCATGGTATACCCCAGACGCTTCACATGCCCTGATTCAATCCACTGACAGCACGTCAACCCCGGTATACCACATGGATCCAATTCACTCTATTCCTTGCCCTCCTTTCACATTCCTGCATGGTCAGGCCCCGATCACAGCAGGTTTGGATGGTATTGCAGTGGAATTTATTAAAAAAGGGGGTGACTGTATTGTTGACTGGTTGGTAAGGTTATTCAATGTATGTATAACTCATGGTGAGGTGCCTGAGGATTGGCGGAATGCGTGCATAGTGCCATTGTACAAAGGCAAAGGGGATAAGAGTGAGTGCTCAAATTACAGAGGTATAAGTTTGTTAAGTATTCCTGGTAAATTATATGGGAATTTATTGTTTGAGAGGGTGAAGGCATGTACAGAGCATCAGATTGGGGAAGAGCAGTGTGGTTTCAGAAGTGGTAGAGGATGTGTGGATCAGGTGTTTGCTTTGAAGAATGTATGTGAGAAATACTTAGAAAAGCAAATGGATTTGTATGTAGCATTTATGGATCTGGAGAAGGCATATGATAGAGTTGATAGAGATGCTCTGTGGAAGGTATTAAGAATATATGGTGTGGGAGGCAAGTTGTTAGAAGCAGTGAAAAGTTTTTATCGAGGATGTAAGGCATGTGTACGTGTAGGAAGAGAGGAAAGTGATTGGTTCTCAATGAATGTAGGTTTGCAGCAGGGGTGTGTGATGTCTCCATGGTTGTTTAATTTGTTTATGGATGGGGTTGTTAGGGAGGTGAATGTAAGAGTTTTGGAAAGAGGGGCAAGTATGAAGTCTGTTGGGGATGAGAGAGCTTGGGAAGTGAGTCAGTTGTTGTTCGCTGATGATACAGCGCTGGTGGCTGATTCATGTGAGAAACTGCAGAAGCTGCTGTATGAGTTTGGTAAAGAGTGTGAAAGAAGAAAGTTAAGAGTAAATGTGAATAAGAGCAAGGTTATTAGGTACAATAGGGTTGAGGGTCAAGTCAATTGGGAGGTTAGTTTGAATGGAGAAAAACTGGAGGAAGTAAAGTGTTTTAGATATCCGGGAGTGGATCTGGCAGCGGATGGAACCATGGAAGCGGAAGTGAATCATAGGGTGGGGGAGGGGGCGAAAATCCTGGGAGCCTTGAAGAATGTGTGGAAGTCGAGAACGTTATCTCGGAAAGCAAAAATGGGTATTTTTGAAGGAATAGTGGTTCCAACAATGTTGTATGGTTGCGAGGCATGGGCTATGGATAGAGTTGTGCGCAGGAGGGTGGATGTGCTGGAAATGAGATGTTTGAGGACAATGTGTGGTGTGAGGTGGTTTGATCGAGTAAGTAATGTAAGGGTAAGAGAGATGTGTGGAAATAAAAAGAGCGTGGTTGAGAGAGCAGAAGAGGGTGTTTTGAAATAGTTTGGGCACATGGAGAGAATGAGTGAGGAAAGATTGACCAAGAGGATATATGTGTCGGAGGTGGAGGGAACGAGGAGAAGTGGGAGACCAAGTTGAAGGTGGAAAGATGGAGTGAAAAAGAATATATATATATATATATATATATATATATATATATATATATATATATATATATGTGTGTGTGTGTGTATGTGTGTCGGAGGTGGAGGGAACGAGGAGAAGTGGGAGACCAAATTGGAGGTGGAAAGATGGAGTGAAAAAGATTTTGTGTGATCGGGGCCTGAACATGCAGGAGGGTGAAAGGAGGGCAAGGAATAGAGTGAATTGGATCGATGTGGTATACCGGGGTTGACGTGTTGTCAGTGGATTGAATCAGGGCATGTGAAGCGTCTGGGGTAAACCATGGAAAGTTGTGTGGGGCCTGGATGTGGAAAGGGAGCTGTGGTTTCGGGCATTATTGCATGACAGCTAGAGACTGAGTGTGAATGAATGGGGCTTTTGTTGTCTTTTCCTAGTGCTACCTCGCACACATGAGGGGGGAGGGGGATGGTCTTCCATGTGTGGTGAGGTGGCGGTGGGAATGAATAAAGGCAGACAGTGTGAATTGTGTGCATGGGTATATATGTATGTGTCTGTGTGTGTATATTGAGATGTATGGGTATGTATATTTGCGTGTGTGGACGTGTATGTATATACATTGTGTATGGGGGTGGGTTGGGCCATTTCTTTCGTCTGTTTCCTTGCGCTACCTCGCAAACGTGGAAGATAGCGACAAAGCAAAATAAATAGATAATTTTTTTTTTTTTTTTTTTTTGCTTTGTCGCTGTCTCCTGCGTTTGCGAGGTAGCGCAAGGAAACAGACGAAAGAAGTTTCCCAACCCACCCCCATACACATGTATATACATACGTCCACACACGCAAATATACATACCTACACAGCTTTCCATGGTTTACCCCAGATGCTTCACATGCCCTGATTCAATCCACTGACAGCACGTCAACCCCGGTATACCACTTGGATCCAATTCACTCTATTCCTTGCCCTCCTTTCACCCTCCTGCATGTTCAGGCCCCGATCACACAAAATCTTTTTCACTCCATCTTTCCACCTCCAATTTAGTCTCCCTCTTCTCCTCGTTCCCTCCACCTCCGACACATATATCCTCTTGGTCAATCTTTCCTCACTCATTCTCTCCATGTGCCCAAACCATTTCAAAACACCCTCTTCTGCTCTCTCAACCACGCTCTTTTTATTTCCACACATCTCTCTTACCCTTGCGTTACTTACTCGATCAAACCACCTCACACCACACATTGTCCTCAAACATCTCATTTCCAGCACATCCATCCTCCTGCGCACAACTCTATCCATAGCCCATGCCTCGCAACCGTACAACATTCTTGGAACCACTATTCCTTCAAACATACCCATTTTTGCTTTCAGAGGTAATGTTCTCGACTTCCACACATTCTTCAAGGCTCCCAGGATTTTCGCCCCCTTTCCCACCCTATGATCCACTTCCGCTTCCATGGTTCCATCCGCTGCCAGATCCACTCCCAGATATCTAAAACACTTTACTTCCTCCAGTTTTTCTCCATTCAAACTTACCTCCCAATTGACTTTACCCTCAACCCTATCGTACCTAATAACCTTGCTCTTATTCACATTTACTCTTAACTTTCTTCTTTCACACACTTTACCAAACTCAGTCACCAGCTTCTGCAGTTTCTCACATGAATCAGCCACCAGCGCTGTATCATTAGTGAACAACAACTGACTCACTTCCCAAGCTCTCTCATCCCCAACAGACTTCATACTTGCCCCTCTTTCCAAAACTCTTGCTTTCACCTCCCTAACAACCCCATCCATAAACAAATTAAACAACCATGGAGACATCACACACCCCTGCTGCAAACCTACATTCACTGAGAACCAATCACTTTCCTCTCTTCCTACCCGTAGACATGCCTTACATCCTCGATAAAAACTTTTCTGCTTCTAACAACTTGCCTCCCACACCATATATTCTTAATACCTTCCACAGAGCATCTCTATCAACTCTATCATATACCTTCTCCAGATCCATAAATGCTACATAGAAATCCATTTGCTTTTCTAAGTATTTCTCACATACATTCTTCAAAGCAAACACCTGATCCACACATCCTCTACCACTTCTGAATCCATACTGCTCTTCCCCAATCTGATGCTCTGTACATGCCCTAACCTTCTCAATCAATACCCTCCCATATAATTTACCAAGAATACTCAACAAACTTATACCTCTGTAATTTGAGCACTCACTCTTATCCCCTTTGCCTTTGTACAATGGCACTATGCACGCTTTCCGCCAATCCTCAGGCACCTCACCATGAGTCATACATACATTAAATAACCTTACCAACCAGTCAATAATACAGTCACCCCCTTTTTTAATAAATTCCACTGCAATACCATCCAAACCTGCTGCCTTGCCGGCTTTCATCTTCCGCAAAGTTTTTACTACCACTTTTCTGTTTACCAAATCATTTTCCCTAACCCTCTCACTTTGCACACCACCTCGACCAAAACACCCTACATCTGCCACTCTATCATGAAACACATTCAACAAACCTTCAAAATACCCACTCCATCTCCTTCTCACATCACCACTACTTGTTATCACCTCCCCATTTGCGCCCTTCACTGAAGTTCCCATTTGCTCCCTTGTCTTACGTACTTTATTTACCTCCTTCCAGAACATCTTTTTATTCTCCCTAGAATTTAATGATATACATCTCCCACTCATTTGTATTTTTTTCCCGCAAAAATCGTCCAATTGCCTCTCTCTTCTCTTTCACTAATAATCTTACTTTTTCATCCCACCACTCTAGCCTTTCTAATCAACCCACCTCCCACGCTTCTCATGCCACAAGCATCTTTTGTGCAAGCCATCACTGCTTCCCTAAATACATTCCATTCCTCCCCCACTCCCCTTACCTCTTTTGATCTCACCTTTTTCCATTCTGTACTCAGTCTCTCCTGGTACTTCCTCACACAAGTCTCCTTCCCAAGCTCACTTACTCTCACCACCCTCTTCACCTCAACATTCTCTCTTCTTTTCTGAAAACCCATACAAATCTTCACCTTCGCCTCCACAAGATAATGATCAGACATCCCTCCAGTTGCACCTCTGAGCACATTAATATCCAAAAGTCTCTCTTTCGCGCACCTATCAATTAACACGTAATCCAATAACGCTCTCCGGCGATCTCTCCTACTTACATACGTATACTTATGTGTATCTCGCTTTTTAAACCAGGTATTCCCAATCACCAGTCCTTTTTGAGCACATAAATCTACAAGCTCTTCACCATTTCAATTTACAACACTGAACACCCCATGTATACCAATTATTCCCGCAACTGCCACATTACTCACCTTTGCATTCAAATCACCCATCACTGTAACCCGGTCTTGTGCATCAAAGCCACTAACACACTCATTCATCTGCTCCCAAAACACTTGCCTCTCATGATCTTTCTTCTCATGACCAGGTGCATATGCAGCAATAATCACCCATCTCTCTCCATCAACTTTCAGTTTTACCCATATTAATCTAGAATTTACTTTCTTACATTCTATCACATACTCCCACAACTCCTGTTTCAGGAGTAGGGCTACTCCTTCCCTTGCTCTTGTCCTCTCACTAACCCCTGACTTTACTCCCAAGACATTCCCAAACCACTCTTCCCTTTTACCCTTGAGCTTCGTTTCACTCAGAGCCAAAACATCCAGGTTCCTTTCCTCAAACATACTACCTATCTCTCCTTTTTTCACATCTTGGTTACATCCACACACATTTAGACACCCCAATCTGAGCCTCCGAGGAGGATGAGCACTCCCCACGTGACCTTCTTCTGTTTCCCATTTTAGAAAGTTAGAATACAAGGAGGGGAGGATTTCTGGCACCCCGCTCCCGTCCCCTTTAGTCGCCTTCTACGACACGTGAGGAATGCGTGGGAAGTATTCTTTCTCCCCTTTCCCCAGGGATAATATATATACATATATACACGGACACACACACACACACACACACACACACACACACATATATATATATTTTTCTTTTCTTTTAAACTATTCTCCATTTCCCGCATTAGCGAGGTAGCATTAAGGACAGAGGACTGGGCCTTTTTTGGAATATCCTCACCTGGCCCCCTCTGTTCCTTCTTTTGGAAAATTAAAAAAAGAACGAGAGGGGAGGATTTCCAGCGCCCCCGCTCCCTCCCCTTTTAGTCGCCTTCTACGACACGCAAGGAATACGTGGGAAGTATTCTTAATCCCCTATCCCCAGGGATAATATATATATATATATATATATATATATATATATATATATATATATATATATATATATATATATATATATGTATTTTTTTTTTTTTTTTTGCTTTGTCGCTGTCTCCCGCGTTTGCGAGGTAGCGCAAGGAAACAAACGAAAGAAATGGCCCAACCCACCCCCATACACATGTATATACATACGTCCACACACGCAAATATACATACCTACACAGCTTTCCATGGTTTACCCCAGACGCTTCACATGCCTTGATTCAATCCACCGACAGCACGTCAACCCCGGTATACCACATCGCTCCAATTCACTCTATTCCTTGCCCTCCTTTCACCCTCCTGCATGTTCAGGACCCGATCACACAAAATCTTTTTCACTCCATCTTTCCACCTCCAATTTGGTCTCCCTCTTCTCGTTCCCCCCACCTCCGACACATATATCCTCTTGGTCAATCTTTCCTCACTCATTCTCTCCATGTGCCCGAACCATTTCAAAACACCCTCTTCTGCTCTCTCAACCACGCTCATTTTATTTCCACACATCTCTCTTACCCTTACGTTACTTACTCGATCAAACCACCTCACACCACACATTGTCCTCAAACATCTCATTTCCAGCACATCCATCCTCCTGCGCACAACTCTATCCATAGCCCACGCCTCGCAACCATACAACATTGTTGGAACCACTATTCCTTCAAACATACCCATTTTTGCTTTCCGAGATAATGTTCTCGACTTCCACACATTCTTCAAGGCTCCCAGAATTTTCGCCCCCTCCCCCACCCTATGATCCACTTCCGCTTCCATGGTTCCATCCGCTGCCAGATCCACTCCCAGATATCTAAAACACTTCACTTCCTCCAGTTTTTCTCCATTCAAACTCACCTCCCAATTGACTTGACCCTCAACCCTACTGTACCTAATAACCTTGCTCTTATTCACATTTACTCTTAACTTTCTTCTTTCACACACTTTACCAAACTCAGTCACCAGCTTCTGCAGTTTGTCACATGAATCAGCCACCAGCGCTGTATCATCAGCGAACAACAACTGACTCACTTCCCAAGCTGTCTCATCCCCAACAGACTTCATACTTGCCCCTCTTTCCAAAACTCTTGCATTCACCTCCCTAACCACTCCATCCATAAACAAATTAAACAACCATGGAGACATCACACACCCCTGCCGCAAACCTACATTCACTGAGAACCAATCACTTTCCTCTCTTCCTACACGTACATCCTCGATAAAAACTTTTCACTGCTTCTAACAACTTGCCTCCCACACCATATATTCTTAATACCTTCCACAGAGCATCTCTATCAACTCTACCATATGCCTTCTCCAGATCCATAAATGCTACATACAAATCCATTTGCCAGATCCACTCCCAGATATATATATATATATATATATATATATATATATATATATATATATATATATATATATATATATATATATATATATATTTTTTTTTTTTTTTTGCTTTGTCGCTGTCTCCCGCGTTTGCGAGGTAGCGCAAGGAAACAGACGAAAGAAATGGCGCAACCCACCCCCATACACATGTATATACCTACGTCCACACACGCAAATATACATACCTACACAGCTTTCCATGGTTTACCCCAGACGCTTCACATGCCCTGATTCAATTCACTGACACCACGTCAACCGCGGTATACCACAACGATCCAATTCACTCTATTCCTTGCGCGCCTTTCACCCTCCTGCATGTTCAGGCCCCGATCACACAAAATCTTTTTCACTCCATCTTTCCACCTCCAATTTGGTCTCCCACTTCTTCTCTTTCCCTCCACCTCCGACACATATATCCTCTTGGTCAATCTTTCCCCACTCATTCTCTCTATGTGCCCAAACCATTTCAAAACACCCTCTTCTGCTCTCTCAACCACGCTCTTTTTATTTCCACACATCTCTTTTACCCTTACGTTACTTACTCGATCAAACCACCTCACACCACACATTGTCCTCAAACATCTTATTTCCAGCACATCCATCCTCCTGCGCACAACTCTATCCATAGCCCACGCCTCGTAACCATACAACATTGTTGTAACCACTATTCCTTCAAACATAACCATTTTTGCTTTCCGAGATAATGTTCTCGACTTCCACACATTCTTCAAGGCTCCCAGGATTTTTGCCCCCTCCCCCACCCTATGATCCACTTCTGCTTCCATGGTTCCATCCGCTGCCAGATATCTAAAGCACTTTACTTCCTCCAGTTTTTCTCCATTCAAACTTACCTCCCAATTAACTTGACCCTCAACCCTACTGTACCTAATAACCTTGCTCTTATTCACATTTACTCTTAACTTTCTTCTTTCACACACTTTACCAAACTCAGTCACCAGCTTCTGCAGTTTCTCACATGAATCAGCCACCAGCGCTGTATCATCAGCGAACAACAACTGACTCACTTCCCAAGCTCTCTCATCCCCAACAGACTTCATACTTGCTCCTCTTTCCAAAACTCTTGCATTTACCTCCCTAACAACCCCATCCATAAACAAATTAAACAACCATGGAGACATCACACACCCCTGCCGCAAACCTACATTCACTGAGAACCAATCACTTTCCTCTCTTCCTACACGTACACATACCTTACATCCTCGATAAAAGCTTTTCACTGCTTCTAACAACTTGCCTCCCACACGATATATTCTTAATACCTTCCACAGAGCATCTCTATCAACTCTATCATATGCCTTCTCCAGATCCTTACATGCTACATACAAATCCATTTGCTTTATATATATTTTTTTTTTTTTTTTTGCTTTTCTTTCATACTATTCGCCATTTCCCGCATTTGCGAGGTAGTGTTAAGAACAAAGGACTGGGCCTTTGAGGGAATATCATCACTTGGCCCCCCTTCTCTGTTCCTTCTTTTGGAAAATTGAAAAAAAAAAAAATTATATATATATATATATATATATATATATATATATATATATATATATATATATATATATATATATATATATATATATAAGAATAAGAGCAAGGTTATTAGGTACAGTATAGTTGAGGGTCAAGTCAATTGGGAGATGAGTTTGAATGGAGAAAAACTGGAGGAAGTGAAGTGTTTTAGATATCTGGGAGTGGATCTGGCAGCGGATGGAACCATGGAAGCGGAAGTGGATCATAGGGTGGGGGAGGGGGCGAAAATTCTGGGGGCCTTGAAGAATGTGTGGAAGTCGAGAACATTATCTCGGAAAGAAAAAATGGGTATGTTTGAAGGAATAGTGGTTCCAACAATGTTGTATGGTTGCGAGGCGTGGGCTATGGATAGAGTTGTGCGCAGGAGGATGGATGTGCTGGAAATGAGATGTTTGAGGACAAAATGTGGTGTGAGGTGGTTTGATCGAGTAAGTAACGTAAGGGTAAGAGAGATGTGTGGAAATAAAAAGAGCGTGGTTGAGAGAGCAGAAGAGGGTGTTTTGAAGTGGTTTGGGCACATGGAGAGGATGAGTGAGGAAAGATTGACCAAGAGGATATATGTGTCGGAGGTGGAGGGAACAAGGAGAAGAGGGAGACCAAATTGGAGGTGGAAAGATGGAGTGAAAAAGATTTTGTGTGATCGGGGCCTGAACATGCAGGAGGGTGAAAGGAGGGCAAGGAATAGAGTGAATTGGAGCGATGTGGTATACCGGGGTTGACGTGCTGTCAGTGGATTGAATCAAGGCATGTGAAGCGTCTGGGGTAAGCCATGGAATGCTGTGTAGGTATGTATATTTGCGTGTGTGGACGTATGTATATACATGTGTATGGGGGGGGTTGGGTCATTTCTTTCGTCTGTTTCCTTGCGCTACCTCGCAAACGCGGGAGACAGCGACAAAGTATAAAAAAAAATATGTATATATATATATATATATATATATATATATATATATATATATATATATATATATATATATATATATATATATATATATATATCTTTTTTCTTTCATACTATTCGCCATTTCCCGCGTTAGCAAGGTAGCGTTAAGAACAGACGACTGAGCCTCTGAGGGAATATCCTCACCTGGCCTCGTTCTCTGTTCCTTCTTTTGGAAAATTAAAAAAAAGAAAATGAGATTTCAAGCCCCCCCGCTCCCTCCCCTTTTAGTCGCCTTCTACGACACGCAGGGAATACGTGGGAAGTATTCTTTCTCCCCTATCCCCAGGGATAATATATATATATATATATATATATATATATATATATATATATATATATATATATATATATATATATATATATATATATATATATATATATATGTATATATATATATATATATATATATATATATATATCTTTTCTTTCTTTCAAACTATTCGCCATTTCCCGCATTAGCGAGGTAGCATTAAGAACAGAGGACTGGGGCTTTGACGGAATACCCTCACCTGGCCCAATTCTCTGTTCCTTCTTTTGGAAAATTAAAAAAAACCACGAGAGGGGAGGATTTCCAGCCCCCTGCTCCCTCCCATTTTAGTCGCCTTCTACGACACGCAGGGTATACGTGGGAAGTATTCTTTCTCCCCTATCCTCAGGGAAATATATATATATATATATATATATATATATATATATATATATATATATATATATATATATATATATATATATATATTTTTTTTTTTCTTTTTTTTCTTTTGCTTTGTCGCTGTCTCCCGCATTTGCGAGGTAGCGCAAGGAAACAGACGAAAGAAATGGCCCAACCCACCCCCACACATATGTATATACATACGTCCACACACGAAAATATACATACCTACACAGCTTTCCATGGTTTACGCCAGATGCTTCACATGCCCTGATTCAATCCACTGACCGCACGCCAAGCCCGGTATACCACATCGATCCAATTCACTCTATTCCTTGCCCTCCTTTCACCCTCCTGCATGTTCAGGCCCCGATCACACAAAATCTTTTTCACTCCATCTTTCCACCTCCAATTTGGTCTCCCACTTCTCCTCGTTCCCTCCACCTCCGACACATATATCCTCTGGGTCATTCTTTCCTCACTCATTCTCTCCATGTGTCCAAACCATTTCAAAACACCCTCTTCTGCTCTCTCAACCACGCTCTTTTTATTTCCACACATCTCTCTTGCCCTTACGTTATTTACTCGATCAAACCACCTCACACCACACATTGTCCTCAAACATCTCATTTCCAGCACATCCATCCTCCTGCGCACAACTCCATCCATAGCCCACGCCTCGCAACCATACAATATTGTTAGAACCACTATTCCTTCTAACATACCCATTTTTGCTTTCCGAGATAATGTTCTCGACTTCCACACATTCTTAAAGGCTCCCCGAATTTTCGCCCCCTCCCCCACCCTATGATCCACTTCCGCTTCCATGGTTCCATCCGCTGCCAGATCCACTCCCAGATATCTAAAACACTTTACTTCCTCCAGTTTTTCTCCATTCAAACTTACCTCCCAATTGACTTGACCCTCAACCCTACTGTACCTAATAACCTTGCTCTTATTCACATTTACTCTTAATTTTCTTCTTTCACACACTTCACCAAACTCAGTCACCAGCTTCTGCAGTTTCTCACATGAATCAGCCACCAGCGCTGTATCATCAGCGAACAACAACTGACTCACTTCCCAAGCTCTCTCATCCCCAACAGACTTCATACTTGCTCCTCTTTCCAAAACTCTTGCATTTACCTCCCTAACAACCCCATCCATAAACAAATTAAACAACCATGGAGACATCACACACCCCTGCCGCAAACCTACATTCACTGAGAACCAATCACTTTCCTCTCTTCCTACACGTACACATACCTTACATCCTCGATAAAAACTTTTCACTGCTTCTAACAACTTGCCTCCCACACGATATATTCTTAATACCTTCCACAGAGCATCTCTATCAACTCTATCATATGCCTTCTTCAGATCCTTACATGCTACATACAAATCCATTTGCTTTATATATATTTTTTTTTTTTTTTGCTTTTCTTTCATACTATTCGCCATTTCCCGCATTTGCGAGGTAGCGTTAAGAACAGAGGACTGGGCCTTTGAGGGAATATCATCACTTGGCCCCCCTTCTCTGTTCCTTCTTTTTGAAAATTGAAAAAAAAAATTTATATATATATATATATATATAGGCATATGATAGAGTTGATAGAGATGCTCTGTGGAAGGTATTAAGAATATATGGTGTGGGAGGTAAGTTGTTAGAAGCAGTGAAAAGTTTTTATCGAGGATGTAAGGCATGTGTACGTGTAGGAAGAGAGGAAAGTGATTGGTTCTCAGTGAATGTAGGTTTGCGGCAGGGGTGTGTGATGTCTCCATGGTTGTTTAATTTGTTTATGGATGGGGTTGTTAGGGAGGTAAATGCAAGAGTCCTGGAAAGAGGGGCAAGTATGAAGTCTGTTGGGGATGAGAGAGCTTGGGAAGTGAGTCAGTTGTTGTTCGCTGATGATACAGCGCTGGTGGCTGATTCATGTGAGAAACTGCAGAAGCTGGTGACTGAGTTTGGTAAAGTGTGTGGAAGAAGAAAGTTAAGAGTAAATGTGAATAAGAGCAAGGTTATTAGGTACAGTAGGGTTGAGGGTCAAGTCAATTGGGAGGTGAGTTTGAATGGAGAAAAACTGGAGGAAGTGAAGTGTTTTAGATATCTGGGAGTGGATCTGTCAGCGGATGGAACCATGGAAGCGGAAGTGGATCATAGGGTGGGGGAGGGGGCGAATATTCTGGGGGCCTTGAAGAATGTGTGGAAGTCGAGAACATTATCTCGGAAAGCAAAAATGGGTATGTTTGAAGGAATAGTGGTTCCAACAATGTTGTATGGTTGCGAGGCGTGGGCTATGGATAGAGTTGTGCGCAGGAGGATGGATGTGCTGGAAATGAGATGTTTGAGGACAAAATGTGGTGTGAGGTGGTTTGATCGAGTGAGTAACGTAAGGGTAAGAGAGATGTGTGGAAATAAAAAGAGCGTGGTTGAGAGAGCAGAAGAGGGTGTTTTGAAGTGGTTTGGGCACATGGAGAGGATGAGTGAGGAAAGATTGACCAAGAGGATATATGTGTCGGAGGTGGAGGGAACAAGGAGAAGAGGGAGACCAAATTGGAGGTGGAAAGATGGAGTGAAAAAGATTTTGTGTGATCGGGGCCTGAACATGCAGGAGGGTGAAAGGAGGGCAAGGAATAGAGTGAATTGGAGCGATGTGGTATACCGGGGTTGACGTGCTGTCAGTGGATTGAATCAAGGCATGTGAAGCGTCTGGGGTAAGCCATGGAATGCTGTGTAGGTATGTATATTTGCGTGTGTGGACGTATGTATATACATGTGTATGGGGGGGGGTTGGGCCATTTCTTTCGTCTGTTTCCTTGCGCTACCTCGCAAACGCGGGAGACAGCGACAAAGTATAAATATATATATATATATATATATATATATATATATATATATATATATATATATATATATATATATATATATATATATATATATATATATATATATATATATTTATATATATATATATATCTTTTTTCTTTCATACTATTCGCCATTTTCCGCGTTAGCAAGGTAGCGTTAAGAACAGACGACTGAGCCTCTGAGGGAATATCCTCACCTGGCCTCGTTCTCTGTTCCTTCTTTTGGAAAATTAAAAAAAAGAAAATGAGATTTCAAGCCCCCCCGCTCCCTCCCCTTTTAGTCGCCTTTTATGACACGCAGGGAATACGTGGGAAGTATTCTTTCTCCCCTATCCCCAGGGATAATATATATATATATATATATATATATATATATATATATATATATATATATATATATATATATATATATATATATATATATATATATATATATATATATACATATATCTATATATCTTTTCTTTCTTTCAAACTATTCGCCATTTCCCGCATTAGCGAGGTAGCGTTAAGAACAGAGGACTGGGGCTTTGAGGGAATACCCTCACCTGGCCCAATTCTCTGTTCCTTCTTTTGGAAAATTAAAAAAAAAAACGAGAGGGGAGGATTTCCAGCCCCCTGCTCCCTCCCATTTTAGTCGCCTTCTACGACACGCAGGGTATACGTGGGAAGTATTCTTTCTCCCCTATCCCCAGGGAAATATATATATATATATATATATATATATATATATATATATATATATATATATATATATATATATATATATATATGTATATATATTTTTTTTTTTTCTTTTTTTCTTTTGCTTTGTCGCTGTCTCCCGCATTTGCGAGGTAGCGCAAGGAAACAGACGAAAGAAATGGCCCAACCCACCCCCATACACATGTATATACATACGTCCACACACGAAAATATACATACCTACACAGCTTTCCATGGTTTACCCCAGATGCTTCACATGCCCTGATTCAATCCACTGACCGCACGTCAAGCCCGGTATACCACATCGATCCAATTCACTCTATTCCTTGCCCTCCTTTCACCCTCCTGCATGTTCAGGCCCCGATCACACAAAATCTTTTCACTCCATCTTTCCACCTCCTATTTGGTCTCCCACTTCTCCTCGTTCCCTCCACCTCCGACACATATATCCTCTTGGTCATTCTTTCCTCACTCATTCTCTCCATGTGCCCAAACCATTTCAAAACACCCTCTTCTGCTCTCTCAACCACGCTCTTTTTATTTCCACACATCTCTCTTGCGCTTACGTTATTTACTCGACCAAACCACCTCACACGACACATTGTCCTCAAACATCTCATTTCCAGCACATCCATCCTCCTGCGCACAACTCCGTCCATAGCCCACGCCTCGCAACCATACAATATTGTTGGAACCACTATTCCTTCTAACATACCCACTTTTGCTTTCCGAGATAATGTTCTCGACTTCCACACATTCTTAAAGGCTCCCCGAATTTTCGCCCCCTCCCCCACCCTATGATCCACTTCCGCTTCCATGGTTCCATCCGGTGCCAGATCCACTCCCAGATATCTAAAACACTTTACTTCCTCCAGTTTTTCTCCATTCAAACTTACCTCCCAATTGACTTGACCCTCAACCCTACTGTACCTAATAACCTTGCTCTTATTCACATTTACTCTTAACTTTCATCTTTCACACACTTTACCAAACTCAGTCACC
Organism: Panulirus ornatus; assembly: GCF_036320965.1. NCBI lineage: Eukaryota > Metazoa > Arthropoda > Malacostraca > Decapoda > Palinuridae > Panulirus > Panulirus ornatus. Next base: position 12,705,507 of record NC_092235.1, on the reverse strand, counting down.
AGCTTCTGCAGCTTCTCACATGAATCAGCCACCAGCGCTGTATCATCAAAGAACAACAACTGACTCACTTCCCATGCTCTCTCATCCCCAACAGACTTCATACTTGCCCCTTTTTCCAAAACTCTTGCATTTACCTCCCTAACAACCCCATCCATAAACAAATTAAACAACCATGGAAACATCACACACCCCTGCCGCAAACCTACATTCACTGAGAACCAATCACTCTCCTCTCTTCCTACACGTACACATGCCTTATATCCTCGATAAAAACTTTTCACTGCTTCTAACAACTTGCCTCCCACACCATATATTCTTAATACCTTCCACAGAGCATCTCTATCAACTCTATCATATACTTTCTCCAGATTCATAAATGCTACATACAAATCCATTTGCTTTTCCAAGTATTTCTCACATACATTCTTCAAAGCAAACACCTGATCCACACATCCTCTACCACTTCTGAAACCACACTGCTCTTCCCCAATGTGATGCTCTGTACATGCCTTCACCCTCTCAATCAATACCCTTCCATATAATTTACCAGGAATACTCAACAAACTTATACCTCTGTAATTTGAGCACTCACTCTTATCCTCTTTGCCTTTGTACAATGGCATTATGGACGCATTCCGCCAATCCTCAGGCACCTCACCATGAGTCATACATACATTAAATAACCTTACCAACCAGTCAATAATACTGTCACCCCCTTTTTTAATAAATTCCACTGCAATACCATCCAAACCTGCTGCCTTGCCGGCTTTCATCTTCCGCAAAGCTTTCACTACCTCTTCTCTGTTTACCAAATCATTTTCCCTAACCCTCTCACTTTGCACACCACCTCGACCAAAACACCCTATATCTGCCACTCTATCATCAAACACATTCAACAAACCTTCAAAATACTCACTCCATCTCCTTCTCACGTCACCACTACTTGTTATCACCTCCCCATTTGCGCCCTTCACTGAAGTTCCCATTTCCTCCCTTGTCTTACGCACTTTATTTACCTCCTTCCAGAACATCTTTTTTTTCTTCCTAAAATTTAATGATACTCTCTCACCCCAACTCTCATTTGCCCTCTTTCTCACCTCTTGCACCTTTCTCTTGACCTCCTGTCTCTTTCTTTTATACATCTCCCACTCAATTGCATTTTTTCCCTGCAAAAATCGTCCAAATGCCTCTCTCTTTTCTTTCACTAATAATCTTACTTCTTCATCCCACCACTCACTACCCTTTCTAATCAATATATATATATATATATATATATATATATATATATATATATATATATATATATATATATATATATATATATATATATATATATATATATATATATATATATATATACATATATATATTCCCTCAACTGCCACATTACTCACCTTTGTATTCAAATCACCCATCACTATAACCCGGTCTCATGCATGAAAACCAGTAACACACTCATTCAGCTGCTCCCAAAACACTTGCCTCTCATGATCTTTCTTCTCATGCCCAGGTGCATATTCACCAATAATCACCCATCTCTCTCCATCAACTTTCAGTTTTACCCATATTAATCGAGAATTTACTTTATTACATTCTATCACATACTCCCACAACTCCTGTTTCAGGAGTACTGCCTGAGGATTTGCGGAATGCGTGCATAGTGCCATTGTACAAAGGCAAAGGGGATGAGAGTGAGTGCTCAAATTACAGAGGTATAAGTTTGTTGAGTATTCTTGGTAAATTATATGGGAGGGTATTGATTGAGATTGGGGAAGAGCAGTGTGGTTTCAGAAGTGGTAGAGGATGTGTGGATCAGGTGTTTGCTTTGAAGAATGTATGTGAGAAATACTTAGAAAAGCAATGGATTTGTATGTAGCATTTATGGATCTGGAGAAAGCATATGATAGAGTTGATAGAGATGCTCTGTGGAAGGTATTAAGAATATATGGTGTGGGAGGCAAGTTGTTAGAAGCAGTGAAAAGTTTTTATCGAGGATGTAAGGCATGTGTACGTGTAGGAAGAGAGGAAAGTGATTGGTTCTCAGTGAATGTAGGTTTGCGGTAGGGGTGTGTGATGTCTCCATGGTTGTTTAATTTGTTTATGGATGGGGTGGTTTGGGAGGTGAATGCAAGAGTTTTGGAAAGAGGGGCAAGTATGAAGTCTGTTGTGGATGAGAGAGCTTGGGAAGTGAGTCAGTTGTTGTTCTTTGATGATACAGCGCCTGTGGCTGATTCATGTGAGAAACTGCAGAAGCTGGTGACTGAATTTGGTAAAGTGTGTGAAAGAAGAAAGTTAAGAGTAAATGTTAATAAGAGCAAGGTTATTAGGTACAGTATTGTTGAGGGTTAAGTCAGTTGGGAGGTAAGTTTGAATGGAGAAAAACTGGAGGAAGTAAAGGGTTTTAGATATCTGGGAGTGGATCTGGTAGCGGATGGAACCATGGAAGCGGAAGTGGATCATAGGGTGGGGGAGGGGGCGAAAATCCTGGGAGCCTTGAAGAATGTGTGGAAGTCGAGAACATTATCTCGGAAAGCAAAAATGGGTATGTTTGAAGGAATAGTGGTTCCAACAATTTTGTATGGTTGCGAGGCGTGGGCTATGGATAGAGTTGTGCGCAGGAGGGTGGTATATATGTATATATTTTTTTCTTTGCTTTGTCGCTGTCTCCCGCGTTTGCGAGGTCGCGCAAGGAAACAGACGAAAGAAATGGCCCAACCCACCCCCATACACATGTATGTACATACACGTCCACCAACGCAAATATACATACCCATACATCTCAATGTACACATATATATACACACACAGACACATACATATATACACATGCACACAATTCACACTGCCTTTATTCATTCCCATCGCCACCTCGCCACACATGGAATAACATCCCCCTCCCCCCTCATGTGTGCGAGGTAGCGCTAGGAAAAGACAACAAAGGCCCCATTGGGGCCCGAAATTAGTGAAAGTGTTGTAAAGGAAAGGTATGTAGCATCAAAATCAGTATATGAAAAAACAGACCATCACATAAAGAGGGATTTTGCAGAATTGATGGATGAAGGCATATTGGATCCAAGTAATCCCTCAAGAAAGAAAGTTCGAATTGCCAATGGAAGCTGTGATGAAAGTGAAGAAGGAAATCAATTTGTGGTGTGGAGAGTATTAAGAGATAGTTTGCAGGATTATATTTTGGTTAATATTTTCCCTAGTATTCCCTAGTATTATTCTTTCATTGAAATGTGAACAAATGAAGCATTATTTTTCAAAGTGATAGAGATGGAAAGCAAAAAGGTGTTTTTCATGAATGTACTGGAAAACTTGAGGTCCAGATAAACTTTTGGTCTGTCAAGACTTTATTATGGTGGATGACCAACTACCTACCCTCATATATATATATATATATATATATATATATATATATATATATATATATATATATATATATATATATATATATATATATATATATATATATATATATATATATTTTTTTTTTTTTGCTTTGTCGCTGTCTCCCGCGTTTGCGAGGTAGCGCAAGGAAACAGACGAAAGAAATGGCCCAGCCCACCCCCATACACATGTATATACATACGTCCACACACGCAAATATACATACCTACACAGCTTTCCATGGTTTACCCCAGACGCTTCACATGCCCTGAATCAATCCACTGACAGCATGTCAACCCCGGTATACCACATCGATCCAATTCACTCTATTCCTTGCCCTCCTTTCACCCTCCTGCATGTTCAGGCCCCGATCACACAAAATCTTTTTCACTCCATCTTTCCACCTCCAATTTGGTCTCCCACTTCTCCTCGTTCCCTCCACCTCCGACACATATATCCTCTTGGTCATTCTATCCTCACTCATTCTCTCCATGTGCCCAAACCATTTCAAAACACCCTCTTCTGTTCTCTCAACCACGCTCTCTCTTACCCTTACGTTACTTACTTGATCAAACCACCTCACACCACACATTGTCCTCAAACATCTCATTTCCAGCACATCCATCCTCCTGCGCACAACTCTATCCATAGCCCACGCCTTGCAACCATACTACATTGTTGGAATCACTATTCCTTCAAACATACCCATTTTTGCTTTCTGAGATAATGTTCTCGACTTCCACACATTCTTCAAGGCTCCCAGAAGTTTCGCCCCCTCCCCCACCCTATGATCCACTTCCGCTTCCATGGTTCCATCCGCTGCTAGATCCACTCCCAGATATCTAAAACACTTTACTTCCTCCAGTTTTGCTCCATTCAAACTTACCTCCCAATTGACTTGACCCTCAACCCTACTGTACCTAATAACCTTGCTCTTATTCACATTTGCTCTTAACTTTCTTCTTTCACACACTTTACCAAACTCAGTCAGAAGCTTCTGCAGTTTCTCACATGAATCAGCCACCAGCGCTGTATCATCAGCGAACAACAACTGACTCACTTCAAAAGCTTTCTCATCCCCAACAGACTTCATACTTGCCCCTCTTTCCAAAACTCTTGCATTCACCTCCCTAACAACCCCATCCATAAACAAATTAAACAACCATGGAGACATCACCCACCCCTGCCGTAAACCTACATTCACTGAGAACCAATCACTATCCTCTCTTCCTACATGTACACATGCCTTACATCCTCAATAAAAACTTTTCACTGCTTCTAACAACTTACCTCCCACACCATATGTTCTTAATACCTTCCACAGAGCATTTCTGTCAACTCTATCATATGCCTTCTCCAGATCCATAAATGCTACATAAAAATCCATTTGCTTTTCTAAGTATTTCTCACATACATTCTTCAAAGCAAACACCTGATCCACACATCCTCTACCACTTCTGAAACCACACTGCTCTTCCCCAATCTGATGCTCTGTACATGCCTTCACCCTCTCAACCAATACCCTCCCATATAATTTACGGGGAATACTCAACAAACTTATACCTCTGTAATTTGAGCATTCACTCTTATCCCCTTTGCCTTTGTACAATGGCACTATGCACGCATTCCGCCAATCCTCAGGCACCTCACCATGAGTCATACATACATTGAATAACCTTAGCAACTAGTCAATAATACAGTCACCCCCTTTTTTAATAAATTCCACTGCAATACCATCCAAACCTGCTGCCTTGCCGGCTTTCATCTTCTGCAAAGCTTTTACTACCTCTTCTCTGTTTACCAAATCATTTTCCCTAACCCTCTCACATTGCACACCACCTCGACCAAAACACCCTATATCTGCCACTCTATCATCAAACACATTCAACAAACCTTCAAAATACTCACTCCATCTCCTTCTCACATCACCACTACTTGTTATCACCTTCCCATTTGTGCCCTTCACTGAAGTTCCCATTTGCTCCCTTGTCTTATGCACTTTATTTACCTCCTTCCAGAACATCTTTTTATTCTCCCTAAAATTTAATGATACTCTCTCACCCCAACCCTCATTTGCCCTCTTTTTCACCTCTTGCACTTTTCACTTGACCTCCTGTCTCTTTCATTTATACATCTCCCACTCAATTGCATTTTTTCCCTGCAAAAATCGTCCAAATGTCTCTCTCTTCTCTTTCACTAATAATCTTACTTCTTCATCCCACCACTCACTACCCTTTCTAATCAACCTACCTCCCACTCTTCTCATGCCACAAGCATCTTTTGCGCAATCCATCACTGATTCCCTAAATACATCCCATTCCTCCCCCACTCCCCTTACTTCCATTGTTCTCACCTTTTTCATTCTGTACTCAGTCTCTCCTGGTACTTCCTCACACAAGTCTCCTTCCCAAGCTCACTTACTCTCACCACCCTCTTCACCCCAACATTCACTCTTCTTTTCTGAAAACCCATACAAATCTTCACCTTAGCCTCCACAAGATAATGATCAGACATCCCTCCAGTTGCACCTCTCAGCACATTAACATCCAAAAGTCTCTCTTTCGCGCGCCTGTCAATTAACACGTAATCCAATAACGCTCTCTGCCATCTCTCCTACTTACATACGTATACTTATGTATATCTCGCTTTTTAAACCAGGTATTCCCAATCACCAGTCCTTTTTCAGCACATAAATCTACAAGCTCTTCACCATTTCCATTTACAACTCTCAACACCCCATGTATACCAATTCTTCCCTCAATTGCCACATTACTCACCTTTGCATTCAAATCACCCATCACTATAACCCGGTCTCGTGCATCAAAACCACTAACATACTCATTCAGCTGCTCCCAAAACACTTGCCTCTCATGATCTTTCTTCTCATGCCCAGTTGCATATGCACCAATAATCACCCATCTCTCTCCATCGACTTTCAGTTTTACCCATATTAATCGAGAATTTACTTTCTTACATTCTATCACATACTCCCACAACTCCTGTTTCAGGAGTACTGCTACTCCTTCCCTTGCTCTTGTCCTCTCACTAACCACTGACTTTACTCCCAAGATATTCCCAAACCACTCTTCCCCTTTACCCTTGAGCTTCGTTTCACTCGGAGCCAAAACATCCAGGTTCCTTTCCTCAAACATACTACCTATATCTCCTTTTTTCACATCTTGGTTACATCCACACACATTTAGACACCCCAGTCTGAGCCTTCGAGGAGGATGAGCACTCCCCGCATGACTCTTTCTTCTGTTTCCCATTTTAGAAAGTTAAAAAATACAAGGAGGGGAGGATTTCTGGCCCCCCGCTCCCGTCCCCTCTAGTCGCCTTCTACGACACGCAAGGAATGCGTGGGAAGTATTCTTTCACCCCTATTCCCAGGGATAATATATATATATATATATATATATATATATACATATATATATATATATATATATATATATATATATATATATATATATATATATATATATATATATATACATACACACACAGACGCACATATAAACACACACACATATACATATATATACACATATGAAAAATGTAAGAAACAATTTAGAAAACTGAAGCTTCTAGCTTGAAAAGAAATGAAAAAAATGAATGTCACATAATGGTTCAACCTCTGGCTATGGAAAAGGGAAATGTATAATTTATTTACACAAACGTCAATAGCAGTTCTCATCAATTTAACCACTGTATCAATAAGCTTCAGTGTCTAAGCTACATTTTTTCCAATTTCACTATTTTCTTGTCAAAGCACCATGTATGAAAACTATCACTCCAGTAACACAACTATAAGCATTTACTTCCCCTTTAAAAAAGTTCTGGGGAAGTCTGTCTCGATACACTGCGGGACACTCTACCACCTGGCGAGGTTTGTGTTGCAATGGTTCTTGATTCACAAACGTAGTAGCATCACTTTCCTGCCCCAGGACTGAATTCTATGGGGCTCCTGCAGCACTCAAGGAGCTAGTCACGTCCACTGGCAAAATGAAGATGATAGTTGGAGCACATCTCCATTGGTAATGATGCCTCGTTACCCATTTTATTGATGTTCGTCCCTTGGTTCCTTGACAAACTTTGTTCCTAGAGACTCAAACTTTTCACATGCTTTCTCAACATCTGGAACCATGATCCTAATATGAACAAAACCTCTTGGATCTGAATTCCCACTGTGATATCCAGGGAAACTGGCATCAACTTCTGTAATCCAGTCAATGGAAGACATCAAAGATTATGAAAATTGTGGAAGCTCCAAAGTGGCATCTTGTGTGAAGCACCATTTCCTTCTCTCATTCTCATCCTGTGCAATGTTCTGAACTGTTTCAAAGCTCATAGAGTATAAGGAATACTCCAGAGAAGGAAAGTCCAGTTTTTTCAGAAGATGCATTCCCAAGACTAGTGGAAAAGTCCAAGGAAACTCCTGGATCTTTAATACGAAACTCTCGGCTGAAAGATGAAGCCTCTGGTTGATATATATATATATATATATATATATATATATATATATATATCATTTTTTTTCATTATTATTTTGCTTTGTCGCTGTCTCCCGCGTTAGCAAGGTAGCACAAGGAAACAGACAAAAGAATGGCCCAACCCTCCCACATACACATGTATATACATACACGTCCACACACGCAAATATACATACCTATACATCTCAATGTACACATATATATATACACACACAGACATATACATATATACACATGTACATAATTCATACTGTTTGCCTTTATTTGTTCCCATCGCCACCTCGCCACACATGGAATAACAACCCCCTCCCCCCTCATGTGTGCGAGGTAGCTCTAGGAAAGACACCAAAGGCCCCATTCGTTCATACTCAGTCTCTACCTGTCATGTAATAATGCACCGAAACCACAGCTCCCTTTCCACATCCAGGCCCCACACACTTTCCATGGTTTACCGCAGATGCTTCACATGCCCTGGTTCAATCCATTGACAACACGTCGACCCCGGTATATATATATATATATATATATATATATATATATATATATATATATATATATATATATATATATATATATATATATATATATATTTGCTTTGTTGCTGTCTCCCGCGTTTGCGAGGTAGCGCAAGGAAACAGATGAAAGAAATAGCCTAACCCACCCCCATACACATGTATATACATACACGTCCACACATGCAAATATACATACCTACACAGCTTTCCATGGTTTACCCCAGACGCTTCACATGCCCTGATTCAATCCACTGACAGCACGTCAACCCCAGTATACCACATCGATCCAATTCACTCTATTCCTTGCCCGCCTTTCACCCTCCTGCATGTTCAGGCCCCGATCACTCAAAATCTTTTTCACTCCATCTTTCCACCTCCAATTTGGTCTCCCACTTCTCCTCGTTCCCTCCACCTTCGACACATATATCCTCTTGGTCAATCTTTCCTCACTCATTCTCTCCATGTGCCCAAACCATTTCAAAACACCCTCTTCTGCTCTCTCAACCACGCTCTTTTTATTTCCACACATCTCTCTTACCCTTACATTACTTACTCGATCAAACCACCTCACACCACACATTGTCCTCAAACATCTCATTTCCAGCACATCCACCCTCTTGCGCACAACTCTATCCATAGTCCACGCCTCGCAACCATACAACATTGTTTGAACCACTATTCCTTCAAACATACCCATTTTTGCTTTCCGAGATAATGTTCTCGACTTCCACACATTCTTCAAGGCTTCCAGGATTTTCGCCCCCTCCCCCACCCTATGATTCACTTCCGCTTCCATGGTTCCATCCGCTGCCAGATCCACTCCCAGATATCTAAAACACTTTACTTCCTCCATTCAAACTTACCTCCCAGTTGACTTGACCCTCAACCCTACTGTACCTAATAACCTTGCTCTTAGTTACATTTGCTCTTAACTTTCTTCTTTCACACACTTTACCAAACTCAGTCACCAGCTTCTGCAGTTTCTCACATGAATCAGCCACCAGCGCTGTATCATCAGCGAACAGCAACTGACTCACTTCCCAAGCTCTCTCATCCACAACAGACTTCATTCTTGCCGCTCTTTCCAAAACTCTTACATTCACCTCCCTAACAACCCCATCCATAAACAAATTAAACAACCATGGAGACATCACACACCCCTGCCGCAAACCTACATTCACTGAGAACCAATCACTTTCCTCTCTTCCTACACTTACACATGCCTTACATCTTCGATAAAAACTTTTCACTGCTTCCAACAACTTGCCACCCACACCATATATTCTTAATCCCTTCCACAGAGCATCTCTATCAACTCTATCATATGCCTTCTCCAGATACTACATACAAATCCATTTGCTTTTCTAAGTATTTCTCACATACATTATTCAAAGCAAACACCTGATCCACACATCCTCTACCACTTCTGAAACCACACTGCTCTTCCCCAATCTGATGCTCTATACATGCCTTCACCCTCTCAATCAATACCCTCCCATATAATTTACCAGGAATACTCAACAAACTTATACCTCTGTAATTTGAGCACTCACTCTTATCCCCTTTGCCTTTGTACAATGGCACTATGCACGTTTCCGCCAATCCTCAGGCACCTCACCATGAGTCATACATACATTAAATAACCGTACCAACCAGTCAACAATACAGTCACCCCCTTTTTTAATAAATTCCACTGCAATACCATCCAAACCTGCTGCCTTGCCGGCTTTCATCTTCCGCAAAGCTTTTACTACCTCTTCTCTGTTTACCAAATCATTTTCCCCAACCCTCTCACTTTGCACACCACCTCGACCAAGACACCCTATATCTGCCACTCTATCATCAAACACATTCAACAAACCTTCAAAATACTCACTCCATCTCCTTCTCACATCACCACTACTTGTTATCACCTCCCCATTAGCGCCCTTCACTGAAGTTCCCATTTGCTCCCTTGTCTTACGCACTTTATTTACCTCCTTCCAGAACATCTTTTTATTCTCCCTAAAATTTTATGATACTCTCTCACCACAACTCTCATTTGCCTTCTTTCTCACCTCTTGCACCTTTCTCTTGACCTCCTGTCTCTTTCTTTTATACATCTCCCACTCAATTGCATTTTTTCCCTGCAAAAATCGTCCAAATGCCTCTCTCTTCTCTTTCACTAATAATCTTACTTCATCTCACCACTCACTACCATTTCTAATCAACCCACCTCCCACGCTTCTCATGCCTCAAGCATCTTTTGCGCAATCCATCACTGATTCCCTAAATATATCCCATTCCTCCCCCACTCCCCTTACTTCCATTGTTTTCACCTTTTTCCATTCTGTACTCAGGAGAGATAGGTAGTATGTTTGAGGAAAGGAACCTGGATGTTTTGGCTCTGAGTGAAACGAAGCTCAAGGGTAAAGGGGAAGAGTGGTTTTGGGAGTCTTGCGAGTAAAGTCAGGGGTTAGTGAGAGGACAAGAGCAAGGGAAGGAGTAGCAGTACTCCTGAAACAGGAGTTGTGGGAGTATGTGATAGAATGTAAGAAAGTAAATTCTCGATTAATATGGGTAAAACTGAAAGTTGATGGAGAGAGATGGGTGATTATTGGTGCATATGCACCTGGGCATGAGAAGAAAGATCATGAGAGGCAAGTGTTTTGGGAGCAGCTGAATGAGTGTGTTAGTGGTTTTGATGCACGCGACCGGGTTATAGTGATGGGTGATTTGAATGCAAAGGTGAGTAATGTGGCAGTTGAGGGAATAATTGGTATACATGGGGTGTTGAGTGTTGTAAATGGAAATGGTGAAGAGCTTGTAGATTTATGTGCTGAAAAAGGACTGGTGATTGGGAATACCTGGTTTAAAAAGCGAGATATACATAAGTATACGTATGTAAGTAGGAGAGATGGCCAGAGAGCGTTATTGGATTACGTGTTAATTGACAGGCGTGCGAAAGAGAGACTTTTGGATGTAAATGTGCTGAGAGGTGCAACTGGAGGGATGTCTGATCATTATCTTGTGGAGGCTAAGGTGAAGATTTGTATGGGTTTTCAGAAAAGAAGAGTGAATGTTGGGGTGAAGAGGGTGGTGAGAGTAAGGGAGCTTGGGAAGGAGACTTGTGTGAGGAAGTACCAGGAGAGACTGAGTATAGAATGGAAAAAGGTGAGAACAATATATATATATATATATATATATATATATATATATATATATATATATATATATATACATATATATATATATATATATATATATATATATTCTCAGTGAATGTCGGTTTGTGGCAGGGGTGCGTGATGTCTCCATGGTTGTTTAATTTGTTTATGGATGGGGTTGTTGGGGAGGTGAATGCAAGAGTTTTGGAGGGAGGGGCAAGTATTAAGTCTGTTGTGGATGAGAGAGCTTGGGAAGTGAGTCAGTTGTTGTTCGCTGATGATACAGCGCTGGTGGCTGATTCAGGTGAAAGAGAGACTTTTTTGGATGTTAATATGCTGAGAGGTGCAACTGGAGGGATGTCTGATCATTATCTTGTGGAGGCGAAGGTGAAGATTTGTTGAGGTTTTCAGAAAAGAAGAGACTGTTGGGGTGAAGAGAGTGGTGAGAGTAAGTGAGCTTGGGAAGGAGACTTGTGTGAGGAAGTACCAGGAGAGACTGAGTACAGAATGGAAAAAGGTGAGAAGAAAGGACGTTAGGGGAGTGGGGGAGGAATGGGATGTATTTAGGGAAGTAGTGATGGACTGCGCAAAAGATGCTTGTGGCATGAGAAGCTTGGGAGGTGGACAGATTAGAAACGGTAGTGAGTAGTGGGATGAAGAAGTAAGATTATTAGTGAAAGAGAAGAGAGAGGCATTTGTACGATTTTTGCAGGGAAATAATGCAAATGAGTGGGAGATGTATAAAAGAAAGAGGCAGGAGGTGAAGAGAAAGGTGCAAGAAGTGAAAAATAGGGCAAATGAGAGTTGGGGTGAGAGTATAAAAGAAAGAGGCAGGAGGTGAAGAGAAAGGTGCAAGAAGTGAAAAATAGGGCAAATGAGTTGGGGTGAGAGAGTATCATTAAATTTTAGGGAGAATAAAAAGATGTTTTGGCAGGAGGTAAATAAAGTGTGTAAGACAAGGGAACAAATGGGAACATCAGTGAAGGGGGCTAATGGGGAGGTGATAACAAGTATCGGTGATGTGAGAAGGAGATGGAGTGAGTATTTTGAAGGTTTGTTGAACGTGTTTGATGATAGAGTAGCAGATATAGGATGTTTTGGTCGAGGTGGTGTGCAAAGTGAGAGGGTTAGGGAGAATGATTTGGTAAACAGGGAAGAGGTAGTAAAAGCTTTGCGGAAGATGAAAGGCAGCAAGGCAGCAGATTTGGATGGTATTGCAGTGGGATTTGTTAAAAAAAGGGGGTGAGTGTGTTGTTGATTAGCTGGTAAGGTTATTTAATGTATATATGACTCATGGTGAGGTGCCTGAGGATTGGCGGAATGCTTGCATAGTGCCATTGTGCAAAGGCAAAGGGGATAAAGGTGAGTGCTCACATTACAGAGGTATAAGTTTGTTGAGTATTCCTGGGAAATTATATGGGAGGGTATTGATTGAGAGGGTGAAGGCATGTACATACACATACACAGGCATATGCATATATACACATGTACATATGTACATAATTGGTTGCCTTCATCCATTCCAGGTGCTACCCTGCCTCACAGGAAAACAGCATCACTACCCCCTGCTCCAGGTGTTGGCTTCAGGAAAACAGACCAAAAAACCACATTCATTCATACTCAATCTATACTGTCATGTTTAATGCACTGAAACCACAGCTCCCTATCCACATCCAGGCAACACAGACCTTTCCTTGGTTTACCCCAGATATTTCACATGCCCTGGTTCTGTCCATTGACAGCAAATTGACCCTGGTATAACACATTGTTCCAGGTTACTCTATTTCTTGCACACCTCTCACCCTCCTGTATGTTCAGGCCTCGAATGCGCAAAATCTTTTTCACTCCATCCTTCCACCTCCATTTAGGTCTCCTGTTTCTCCATGTTCCCTCCACCTCTGACCTATATGTCCTCTTTGTCAGCCTCACTTCACTCATTCTCTCCATATGTCCAAATCATTTCAACACACCCTCTTCTGCTTTCTCAACCCCACACTTTTTATTACCAAACATCTCTCTTACCCTTTCATTATTTACTTGATCAAACCACCTCACACCACATATTGTCCTAAAACATTTCATTTCCAATGTATCCACCCTCTTCCATACAACCCTATCTATTAAGCCCATACCTTGCAACCTTTTGATATTGTTGGAACAACTGTTCCCTCAAACATACCCATTATCACTCTCAGAGATAACGTTCTCTCCTTCCACACATTCTTCATTGCTCCCAAAACCTTCGCCCCCTCCCCTACTCTGTGACTCGCTTCCACTTCCATGTTTCCATTCGCTGCTAAGTCCATTCCCAGTTAACTTGTCCCTCAACCCTACTGAACTTAATAACGTTGCTCTTATTCACATTTACTCTCAACTTTCTCCTTTCACACACTTTTCCAAACTCAGTCACCAGCTTCTGCACTTCTCACTCGAATCCACCTCTAGGGCTGTTTCATTGGCAAACAACATCTGACTCGCTTCCTAGGCCCCTCATCCCCAACAGACTACATACTTGCCTGTCTCTCCAAAACTGTTGCATTTACCTCCCTAACCACCCCATCCATAAACAAATTAAAGAACCATGGAGACATCACACACCCCTGCCACAGACCGACCTTCACCGGGAACCAATCACTCTCCCTTCTTTCCACTCGTACGCATGCCTTACATCCTTGATAACAACTTTTCACTTCTTCTAACAGCTTATCTCCCACGCCATATACTCTTAAGACTTTCCACAAAGCATCTCTATCAACCCTATCATATGCGTTCTCCAGATCCATAAATGCCACATACAAATCCATCTGTTTTTCTAAGTATTTCTCCCACACATTCTTCAAAGCAAATACCCGATCCACACATCCTCTTCCATTTTGAAAGACACTGGTCCTCCCCAATCTGATGCTTTGTACATGCCTTCACCCTCTCATTCTATACCCTCCCATACAATTTTCCAGGAATACTCAACAAACATATGCCTCTGTAGTTTGAACATTCACCTTTATCCCCTTTGCCTTTGTACAAGGCACTTGCTATACATGCATTCCACCAATCCTCAGGTACTTCACCATGATCCATACATTCATTGAATATCCTTAGCAACCAGTAAACAACACAGTCACCCTTTTTCTTAATAAATTCATCTGCAGTATCATCCAAACCCACTGCCTTGCTAGCTTTCATCTTCCACATGGTTTACACCACCTCTTCTTTCTTAACCAAACCATTCTCCTTGACCATCACTTTGCACATCACCCAGATCAAAAGATCCAACATCTGCCACTCTGTCATCGAACATATTCAACAAACTTTGAAAATACCCACTCTATCTCCCTTTCACTTCATCACTACCTGTTGTCACTTCCCCTTTTGTCCCCTTCACTGATGTTCCCATCTGTTCTCTTGTCTTTCACACATTATTTACGTCCTTCCAAAACATCCTTTTTATTGTCCCTAAACTTTAAATAGACTCTCTCTCTCTCCAACTCTCATTTACCCTCTTCTTCAATCCATGCATGTCTCTCTTGACCTCCTGCTACTTTCTTTTATACATCTCCCAGTCGTTTGCACTGCTTCCTTGTAAGTATCATCCAAATGCCTCTCTTTTCTTTTTCACTAACAACTTTATTTCTTTATCCCACCACTCACTACCCTCTTTAGTCTGCACACCTCCCATCTTTCTATGCCACATGCATCTTTTGCACATCATCACTACTTCCCTAAATACATCCATTCTTCACCCACTCCCCTGACGTCATTTGCTCTCACCTTTTGCCATTCTATGCTCAGTCTCTCCTCACCTAAGTCTCCTTTCCAAGCTCTCTAACTCTCACCACTCTTCTCTACATATTCTCTTCTTTTTTGAAAACCTCTACAGATCTTCACGTTTGCCTCCACGATATAGTGATCAGACATCCCACCAGCTGCCCCTTTCAGAAGTCTCTCTTTTACACACCTATCAATTAACACATAATCTGATAATGCCTTTTGACCATCTCTTATTATCACATTTTTTTTTCTAAACTTTGTCGCTGTCTCCTGCGTCCGCGAAGTAGTGCCAGGAAAAGACAACAAAGGCCATATTCGTACACACTCAGTCTCTAGCTGTCATGTATAATGTACCGAAACCACAGCTCCCTTTCCACAACCAGGCCCCACAAAACTTTCTATGGTTTACCCCAGATGCTTTTTCAGCACACAACTCTACAAGCTCTTCACCATTTCCATTTACAACACTGAACACCCCATGTACACCAATTATTCCCTCAACTGCCATATTATTCACCTTTGCATTTAAATCACCCATTACTATAACCCGGTCTTATGCATCAAAACTACTAACACACTTACTCAGCTGCTCCCAAAACACTTGCCTCTCATGATCTTTCTTCTCATGCCCAGGTGCATATGCACCAATAATCACCCATCTCTCTCCATCCACTTTCAGTTTTACCCATATTAATCTAGAGTTTACTTCCTTACACTATCACAAACTCCCACCACTCCTGTTTCAGGAGTAGTGCTACTCCTTCCCTTGCTCTTGTCCTCTCACCAACCCCTGACTTTACTCCCAAAACATTCCCAAACCACCCTTCCCCTTTTCCCTTGAGCTTTGTTTCACTCAGAGCCAAAACATCCAGGTCCATTTCCTCAAACATACTACCTATCTCTCATTTTTTCTTTTTTCTCATCTTGGTTACATCCACACACATGTAGACACCCCAGTCTGAGCCTTTGAGGAGGATGAGCACTCTCTGCGTGACTCCTTCTTCTGCTTCCCCTTTTATAAGTTAAAATACAAGGAGGGGAGTGTTTCTAGCCCCCCCGTTCCCATCCCCTTTAGTTGCCTTCTACGACACGTGAGGAATGCAGGGGAAGTATTCTTTCTCCCCTATCCCCAGGGACTCACATATGTATACTTATTTTTATCTCTCTTTAACCCAGGTATTCCCAATCACCAGTCTTTTTTAGCACACAAATCCACAAGCTCTTCACCATTACCAACACATGTACACCAGTTATACCCTAAACTCACCTTTGCATTTAAATCACCCATCACTAATACCGAGTCTCCTGCACCAAAGATGCTGACATATTCACTCAGATGCTTTCAAAGCACTCTCATGATCTTTCTTCTCATGACCAGATACATAAACACGTATAATCACCCATCTCACTTCATCCACTTTCAGTTTTACCCACATCAATCCAGAATTCACTTTCTTACATTCTATCACATACTCCCACAACTTCTGCTTCAGAAGTAGTGCTAAACCTTCCTTAGCTCTCGTCGTTTCAATAACCCCTGACTTTACTCCTATAACTTTTCCAAAGCATTCTTCTCCTTTACCCTTGAGCTTCATTTCACTCAGAGCCAGAACACCCAGGTTTGTTTCCTGAAACATACTACCTATTTCTCCTTTCTTCTCATCTTGGTTACATCCACTCACATTCAAACATCCCTGTCTGAGCCTTTGAAGAGGATGATCACTTCCCACTTGACTTCTTCAGTTTCCCCTTTTAGAAGTTGAAATACAAGGAGGAGAGGGTTTCCAGGCCCCTTCTTTCGCCCCCTTTAGTTGCCTGCTAAGACACACAGGGAATACATGGGTAGTATTCTTTCTTCCATATCCCAGGCATGAGAAAGGTGGGAAGTGGGCAGATTAGAAAGGGTAGTGAGAGGTGAGATGAAGTAAGATTGTTAGTAAAAGAGAAGAGAGAGGCATTTGGATGATTTTTGCAGGGAATTAGTGCAAATGAGTGGGAGATGTATAAAAGAAAGAGGCACGAGGTCAAGAGAAAGGTGCAAGAGGTGAAAAAGAGGGCAAATGAGACTTGGGGAGAGAGAGTATCATTAGATTTTATGGAGAATAAAAAGAGGTTTAGGAAAGAGGTAAATAACGTATATAAGATGAGAACAAATGAGAACATCAGTGAAGGGGGTAAATGGGGAGGTAATAACAAGAAGTGATGAAGTGAGAAGGAGATGGAGTGAGTATTTTGAAGGTTTGTTCAATGTGTTTGATGATAGAGTGGCAGATACAGGGTGTTTTGGTTTGGATGGTGTGTGAAGTGAGAGGGTCAGGGAGAATGGTTTACTAAACAGAGAAGAGGTAGTGAAAGCTTTGCGGAAGATGAAAGCCGGCAAGGCAGTGGGTTTGGATGGTATTGCAGTGGAATTTATTAAAAGAGGGGGTGACTGTGTTGTTGGCTGGTTGGTCAGGATATTCAATGTATGTATGGCTCATGGTGAAGTGCCTGAGGATTGGCGGAATGCATGCATAGTGCCATTGTACAAAGGCAAAGGGGATAAAGGTGAGTGTTCAAATTACAGAGGCATAAGTTTGTTGAGTATTCGTGGGAAATTATATGGGAGGGTATTGATTGAGAGGGTGAAGGCATGTACAGAACATCAGATTGGAGAAGAGCAGTGTGGTTTCAGAAGTGGTAGAGGATGTGTGGATCTGGTGTCTGCTTTGAAGAATGTATGTGAAAAATACTTAGAAAAACAGATGGATTTGTATGTAGCATTTATGGATCTGGAGAAGGCATATGATAGAGTTGATAGAGATGCTCTGTGGAAGATATTAAGAGTATATGGTGTGGGAGGCAAGTTGTTTGAAGCAGTGAAAAGTTTTTATCTGGGATGTAGGGTAAGTGTACAAGTAGGAAGAGAGGAAAGTGATTGGTTCCCAGTGAATGTCAGTTTGCAGTAGGGGTGCATGATGTCTCCATGGTTGTTTAATTTGTTTATGGATGGCATGTTTAGGGAGGTGAATGTAAGAGTTTTGGAGAGAGGGGCAAGTATGCAGTCTATTGTGGATGAGAGGGCTTGGGAAGTGAGTCATTTATTATTCGCTGATGATACAGCACTGGTGGCTGATTCGGGTGGAAAACTGCAGAGGTTGGTGACTTGAGTTTGGTAAAGTGAGTGAAAGAAGAAAGTTGAGAGTAAATGTGAATAAGAGCAGGTTATTTTGTTCGGTAGCATTAGGGACAAGTTAATTGGGAGGTAAGTTTGAATGGAGAAAAACTGGAGAAAGTGAAGTGTTTAGATATCTGGGAGTGAATTTTGCAGCGGATGGATCCATAGAAGCAGAATTGAGTCACAGGGTTGGGGAGGAGGCGAAGGTTCTTGGAATATGAAGAATGTGTGGAAGGAGAGAATGTTATCTTGGAGAGCAAAAATGGGTATATTTGAAAGAATATTAGCCCCAACAATGTTGTATGGTTGCGAGGCTTGGGCTATAGATAGAGTTGTATGGAGGAGGGTCGATGTGCTGGAAATGAAATGTTAGAGGACAATACGTGCTGTGAGGTGGTTTGATCAAGTAAGTAATGAAGGGGCAAGAGAGATATGTGTGGTATTATAAAGAGTGTGGTTGAGGAAGCAGAAGAGGTTCTGTTGAAATGGTTTGGATATATGGATAGAACAAGTGAGGAAAGATTGACAAAGAGGATATATTTGTCAGAGGTGGAGGGAACAAGGAGAAGCAGTAGACTAAATTGGAAATAGAAGGATGGAGTGAAAAAGATTTTGAGCGATCGGGCCTGAACATACTGGAGGGTGAAAGGTGTGCAAGGAATAGAGTGAATTGGAACGATGTGGTATACTGGGGTCAACGTGCTGTCAGTGGATTGAACCAGGGCATGTGAAGTGTCTGGGGTAAACCATGGAAAGGTCTTTGGGGCCTGGCTGTGGAAAGGGAGCTATGGTTCTGGTGCATTACACATAACAGTTAGAGATTGAGTTTGAATGAATGTGGCTTTTTTGTCTGTTCCTGGGGCTGTCTCGCTGGGGGGGGGGGGGGGGATGCTATTTTGTGTGTGGCAGGGTGGCGACAGGAGTGGATGAAGGCCGGAAGTATGGATATGTACATGTGTATATGGCTGTGTATGTATATGTATGTATACATTGAAATGTATATGTATGTATATGTGCATGTATGGGCATTTATGTATACACATGTGTATGTGGGTGGGTTGGGCCATTCCTCGTCTGTTTCCTTGCGCTACTTAGTTAATGTGGGAGATGGTGGTTAAGTATGATGATAATAATAAAAATTGAGAAGCTTGCATTTCACAGGGTAATTACCTGATACCTGTTTTTACTGTACAGGGAGGGAGTTTTACATTTGTGGAGCACCATCTCTTGAACATTCTCTACTATCACACAGACTCTTGAATTTATGCTGTCTGCATAAACCACATCGAAAGTCAATTTGTTTCATTCCAACCTGAAAAGTTAATGGGATGTTTTCCTGGCACTACCTCGCTGAAGCAGGGGGTAGCAATGCTGCTTCCTGTGGGGTAGCACCAGGAATGGATGAAGTCAAGCAAGTATGAATATATACATGTGTATTTATGTATATTTCTTTGTATGTGTATGTTTATGTATGTATATGTTGATATGTATATGTATGTATATGTGCATGTATAGGCATTTATATAGATAAATATATGTGTACAGAGCATCAGATTGGGGAAGAGCAGTATGATTCCAGAAGTGGCAGAGGATGTGTGGCTCAGGTGTTTGCTTTGAAGAATGTGTTTGAGAAATACTTAGAAAAACAGATGGATTTATATGTAGCGTTTATGGATCTGGAGAAGGCATATGATAGGGTTGATAGAGATGCTTTGTGGAAGATCTTAAGAGTATATGATGTGGGAGGTAAGTTGCTGGAAGCAGTGAAAAGTTTTTACCAAGGATGTAAGGTATGTGTATGAGTAGGAAGGGAAGATGTATGTATATGTTGATATGTATATGTATGTATATGTGCCTGTATGGGCATTTATGTATATAAATATATGTGTACAGAGCATCAGATTAGGGAAGAGCAGTGTGGTTTCAAAAGTGGTAGAGGATGTGTGGATCAGGTGTTTGCTTTGAAGAATGTTTGTGAGAAATGATTAGAAAGACAGGTGGATTTATATGTAGCATTTGTGGATCCGGAGAAGGCATATGATAGGGTTGATAGAAATGCTTTTTTTGAAGGTCTTAAGAGTATATGATGTGGGAGCTAAGTTGCTAGAAGCAGTGGAAAGTTTTTACCACATATGTAAGGCATGTGTATGAGTAGGAAGAGAGGAGAGTGATTGGTTCCCAGTGAATGTTGGTCCGCGGCAGGGGTGTGTGATGTCCCCATGATTGTTTAATTTGTTTATGGATGGGGTGGTTAGGGAGGTAAATGCAAGAGTTCTAGATAGAAGGGCAAGTGTGCAGTCTGTTGGGGATGGGAGGGCCTGATGATACAGCTCTAATGGCTGATTCAAGTGAAAAACTGCAGAGTTGGTGACTGAGTTTAGAAAATTGTGTGAAAGGAGAAAGTTGAGAGCAAATGCCAATAAGAGTAAGGTTATTAGGTTCAAAAGGTTGAGAGACAGGCTAATTGGGATGTAAGTTTGAATGGAGAAAAACTGGAGGAAGTGAAGTGGTTGAGATATCAGGGAGTTGACTTAGCAGTGAATGGAACCATGGGAACTGAAGCGAACCACAGGATGGGGGAGATGGCAAAAGTTCTGTGGAAGGAGAGAACATTATCTCGGGGAGCAAAAATGCGTATGTTTGAAAGAATAATAGTTCCAATGACGGTATATGGTTGCAAGGTATGGGCTATAGAGAGGCTCTAAAGGCTAAGAAGCTGTAATGGAGTTCATTAGTTATGGAGACTTTATTGCTATGGCCTCCCTCTTAAGGTAGTTCCACTTGGAACAGGCATCAGGGATGTAGATAGATAGATAGCATGAATTTCCTCATATAGTCACTGAACATTATTTTTATTTTTCAGATTACACAGCCATAAAAGCCTTGAAGTTCAGGACTTGGGACAAAAGAGCTCAAACTTTCCTACAGGTATGCCAATTTTGTTCTTTACTAGAACTTTTAAATAGTGAATATTTTTGTGTAGTAAAAAGAGATATGACTCAAATAACTTAGCCTGAGGGGTTTAATCTTCATTTTGCAGGTTTATCACAGGTATCTAATGATATTTGTTTTTATGGTCAGAAGTGTCCATGCAGCTTTAGTAACTTAAACCTAGAAGATCTACCATCCTTCCCATACTAATTATATACTTGGTACTCCATTCTGTTATAGTTTTCAATTTTCTTTCTTTCATTTTTGTTATATATATATATATATATATTTTTTTTTTTTTGCTTTGTCGCTGTCTCCCGCGTTTGCGAGGTAGCGCAAGGAAACAGACGAAAGAAATGGCCCAACCCACCCCATACACAATGTACACACACACACGCCCACACACGCAAATATACATACCTATGCATCTCAATGTACACATATATATACACACACAGACACATACATATATACCCATGCACACAATTCACACTGTCTGCCCCTATTCATTCCCATCGCCACCTCGCCACACATGGAATACCATCCCCCTCTCCCCTCATGTGTGCAAGGTAGCACTAGGAAAAGACAACAAAGGCCCCATTCGTTCACACTCAGTCTCCAGCTGTCACGCAATAATGCCCGAAACCACAGCTCCCTTTCCACATCCAGGCCCCACACAACTTTCCATGGTTTACCCCAGACGCTTCACATGCCCTGATTCAATCCACTGACAGCACGTCAACCCCGGTATACCACATCGATCCAATTCACTCTATTCCTTACCCTCCTTTCACCCTCCTGCATGTTCAGGCCCCGATCACACAAAATCTTTTTCACTCCATCTTTCCACCTCCAATTTGGTCTCCCACTTCTCCTCGTTCCCTCCACATCCGACACATATATCCTCTTGGTCAATCTTTCTTCACTCATTCTCTCCATGTGCCCAAACCATTTCAAAACACCCTCTTCTACTCTCTCAACCACGCTCTTTTAATTTCCACACATCTCGCTTACCCTTACATTACTTACTCGATCAAACCACCTCACACCACACATTGTCCTCAAACATCTCATTTCCAGCACATCCACCCTCCTGCGCACAACTCTATCCATAGCCCACGCCTCGCAACCATACAACATTGTTGGAACCACTATTCCTTCAAACATACCCATTTTTGCTTTCCGAGATAATGTTATCAACTTCCACACAATTCTTCAAGGCTCCCAGGATTTTCGCCCCCTCCCCCCTTCCATGGTTCCATCCGCTGCCAGATATCTAAAACACTTTACTTCCTCCAGTTTTTCTCCATTCATACTTACCTCCTAATTGACGTGACCCTCAACCCTACTGTACCTAATAACCTTGCTCTTATTCACATTTACTCTTAACTTTCTTCTTTCACACACTTTACCAAACTCAGTCTCCAGCTTCTGCAGTTTCTCACATGAATCAGCCACCAGCGCTGTATCATCAGCGAACAACAACTGACTCACTTCCCAAGCTCTCTCATCCCCAACAGACTTCATACTTGCCCCACTTTCCAAAACTCTTGCATTCACCTCCCTAACAACCCCATCCATAAACAAATTAAACAACCATGGAGACATCACACACCTCTGCCGCAAACCTACATTCGCTGAGAACCAATCACTTTCCTCTCTTCCTACACGTACACATGCCTTACATCCTCGATAAAAACTTTTCACTGCTTCTAACAACTTGCCTCCCACACCATACATTCTTAATATCTTCCACAGAGCATCTCTATCAACTCTATCATATCCCTTCTCCAGATCCATAAGTGCTACATACAAATCCATTTGCTTTTCTAAGTATTTCTCACATACATTCTTCAAAGCAAACACCTGATCCACACATCCTCTACCACTTCTGAAACCACACTGCTCTTCCCCAATCTGATGCTCTGTACATGCCTTCACCCTCTCAATCAATACCCTCCCATATAATTTACCAGGAATACTCAACAAACTTGTACCTCTGTAATTTGAGCACTCACTCTTATCCCCTTTGCCTTTGTACAATGGCACTATGCATGCATTCCGCCAATCCTCAGGCACCTCACCATGAGTCATACATACATTAAATAACCTTACCAACCAGTCAACAATACAGTCACCCCCTTTTTTAATAAATTCCACTGCAATACCATCCAAACCTGCTGCCTTGCCGGCTTTCATCTTCCGCAAAGCTTTTGCTACCTCTTCTCTGTTTACCAAATCATTTTCCCTAACCCTCTCACTTTGCACACCACCTCGACCAAGACACCCTATATCTGCCACTCTATCACCAAACACATTCAACAAACCTTCAAAATACTCATATATATATATATATATATATATATATATATATATATATATATATATATATATATATATATATATATATATATATATATATATATATATATATATATATATATATATATATATATATATATATTTTCAACAAACCTTCAAAATACTCACTCCATCTCCTTCTCACATCACCACTACTTGTTATCACCTCCCCATTTGAGCCTTTCACTGAAGTTCCCATTTGCTCCCTTGTCTTACGCACTTTATTTACCTCCTTCCAGAAAATCTTTTTATTCTCCCTAAAATTTAATGATACTCTCTCACCCCAACTCTCATTTGCCCTTTTTTTCCACCTCTTGCACCTTTCTCTTGACCTCCTGTCCCTTTCTTTTATACATCTCCCACTCAATTGCATTTTTTCCCTGCAAAAATCGTCCAAATGCCTCTCTCTTCTCTTTCACTAATACTCTTACTTCTTCATCCCACCACTCACTACCCTTTCTAATCAACCCACCTCCCACTCTTCTCATGCCACAAGCATCTTTTGCGCAATCCATCACTGATTCCCTAAATACATCCCATTCCTCCCCCACTCCCCTTACTTCCTTTGTTGTCACCTTTTTCCATTCTGTACTCAGTCTCTCCTGGTACTTCCTCACACAAGTCTCCTTCCCAAGCTCACTTACTCTCACCACCCTCTTCACCCCAACATTAACTCTTCTTTTCTGAAAACCCATACAAATCTTCACCTTAGCCTCCACAAGATAATGATCAGACATCCCTCCAGTTGCACCTCTCAGCACATTAACATCCAAAAGTCTCTCTTTCGCGCGTCTGTCAATTAACACGTAATCCAATAATGCTCTCTGGCCATCTCTCCTACTTACATAAGTATACTTATGTATATCTCGCTTTTTAAACCAGGTATTCCCAATCATCAGTCCTTTTTCAGCACATAAACCTACAAGCTCTTCACCATTTCCATTTACAACACTGAACACCCCATGTATACCAATTATTCCCTCAAATGCCACATTACTCACCTTTGCATTCAAATCACCCATCACTATAACCCGGTCTCGTGCATCAAAACCACTAACACACTCATTCAGCTGCTCCCAAAACACTTGCCTCTCATGATCTTTCTTCTCATGCCCAGGTGCATATGCACCAATAATCACCCATCTCTCTCCATCAACTTTCAGTTTTACCCATATTAATCGAGAATTTACTTTCTTGCATTCTATCACATACTCCCAAAACTCCTGTTTCAGGAGTACTGCTACTCCTTCCCTTGCTCTTGTCCTCTCAGATATAGGGTGTTTTGGTCGAGGTGGTGTGCAAAGTGAGAGGGTTAGGGAAAATGATTTGGTAAACAGAGAAGAGGTAGTAAAAGCTTTGCGGAAGATAAAAGCCGGCAAGGCAGCAGGTTTGGATGGTATTGCAGTGGAATTTATTAAAAAAGGGGGTGACTGTATTGTTGACTGGTTGGTAAGGTTATTTAATGTATGTATGACTCATGGTGAGGTGCCTGAGGATTGGCGGAATGCGTGCATAGTGCGTTTGTACAAAGGCAAAGGGGATAAGAGTGAGTGCTCAAATTACAGAGTTATAAGTTTGTTGAGTATTCCTGGTAAATTATATGGGAGGGTATTGATTGAAAGCGTGAAGGCATGTGCAGAGCATCAGATTGGGGAAGAGCAGTGTGCTTTCAGAAGTGGTAGAGAATGTGTGGATCAGGTGTTTGCTTTGAAGAATGTATGTGACAAATACTTAGAAAAGCAAATGGATTTGTATGTAGCATTTATGGATCTGGAGAAGGCATATGATAGAGTTGATAGAGATGCTCTGTGGAAGGTATTAAGAATATATGGTGTGGGAGGCGAGTTGTTAGAAGCAGTGAAAAGTTTTTATCGAGGATGTAAGGCATGTGTACGTGTAGGAAGAGAGGAAAGTGATTGGTTCTCAGTGAATGTAGGTTTGCGGCAGGGGTGTGTGATGTCTCCATGGTTGTTTAATTTGTTTATGGATGGGGTTGTTAGGGAGGTGAATGCAAGAGTTTTGGAAAGAGGGGCAAGAATGAAGTCTGTTGGGGATGAGAGAGCTTGGGAAGTGAGTCAGTTGTTGTTCGCTGATGATACAGCGCTGGTGGCTGATTCATGTGAGAAACTGCAGAAGCTGGTGACTGAGTTTGGTAAAGTGTGTGAAAGAAGAAAGTTAAGAGTAAATGTGAATAAGAGCAAGGTAATTAGGTACAGTAGGGTTGAGGGTCAAGTCAATTGGGAGGTGAGTTTGAATGGAGAAAAACTGGAGGAAGTGAAGTGTTTTAGATATCTGGGAGTGGATCTGGCAGCGGATGGAACCATGGAAGCGGAAGTGGATCATAGGGTGGGGGAGGGGGCGAAAATCCTGGGAGCCTTGAAGAATGTGTGGAAGTCGAGAACATTATCTCGGAAAGCAAAAATGGGTATGTTTGAGGGAATAGTGGTTCCAACAATGTTGTATGGTTGCGAGGCGTGGGCTATGGATAGAGTTGTGCGCAGGAGGATGGATGTGCTAGAAATGAGATGTTTGAGGACAATGTGTGGTGTGAGGTGGTTTGATCGAGTGAGTAACGTAAGGGTAAGAGAGATGTGTGGAAATAAAAAGAGCGTGGTTGAGAGAGCAGAAGAGGGTGTTTTGAAGTGGTTTGGGCACATGGAGAGGATGAGTGAGGAAAGATTGACCAAGAAGATATATGTATCGGAGGTGGAGGGAACAAGGAGAAGAGGGAGACCAAATTGGAGGTGGAAAGATGGAGTGAAAAAGATTTTGTGTGATTGGGGCCTGAACATGCAGGAGGGTGAAAGGAGGGCAATGAATAGAGTGAATTGGAGCGATGTGGTATACTGGGGTTGACGTGCTGTCAGTGGATTGAATCAAGGCATGTGAATCGTCTGGGGTAAACCATGGAAAGCTGTGTAGGTATGTATATTTGCGTGTGTGGACGTATGTATATACATGTGTATGGGGGGGGGGGGGGTTGGGCCATTTCTTTTGTCTGTTTCCTTGCGCTACCTCGCAAACGCGGGAGACAGCGACAAAGTATAATAAAATGATAATAAAATATTTATATATATATATATATATATATATATATATATATATATATATATATATATATATATATATATATATATATATATATATATATATATATATATATATATATATATGAGTGGTGGGATGAAGAAGTAAGATTATTAGTGAAAGAGAAGAGAGAGGCATTTGGACTATTTTTGCAGGAAAAAAATGCAATTGAGTGGGAGATGTATAAAAGAAAGAGACAGGAGGTCAAGAGAAAGGTGCAAGAGGTGATAAAGAGGGCAAATGAGAGTTGCCCGCCTTTCACCCTCCTGCATGTTCGGGCCCCGATCACTCAAAATCTTTTTCACTCCATCTTTCCACCTCCAATTTGGTCTCCCACTTCTCCTCGTTCCCTCCACCTCCTACTCATATATCCTCTTGGTCAATCTTTCCTCACTCATTCTCTCCATGTGCCCAAACCATTTCAAAACACCCTCTTCTGCTCTCTCAACGATACTCTTTTTATTTCCACACATCTCTCTTACCCTTACATTAATCACTCGATCAAACCACCTCACACCACATATTGTCCTCATACATCTCATTTCCAGCACATCCACCCCCCTGCGCACAACTCTATCCATAGTCCATGCCTCGCAACCATACAACATTGTTGGAACCAGTATTCCTTCAAACATAGCCATTTTTGCTTTCGGAGGGAATGTTCTCGACTTCCACACATTCTTCAAGGCTCCCAGGATTTTCGCCCCCTCCCCCACCCTATGATTCACTTCCGCTTCCATGGTTCCATCCGGTGCCAGATCCACTCCCAGATATCTAAAACACTTTACTTCCTCCAGTTTTTCTCCATTCAAACTTACCTCCCAATTGACTTGACCCTCAACCCTACTGTACCTAGTAACCTTGCTCTTATTCACATTTACTCTTAACTTTCTTCTTTCACACACTTTACCAAACTTAGTCACCAGCTTCTACAGTTTCTCACATGAATCAGCCACCAGCGCTGTATCATCATCGAACAACAACTGACTCACTTCCCAAGCTCTCTCATCCCCAACAGACTGCATACTTGCCCCTCTTTCCAAAACTCTTGCATCCACCTCCCTAACAACCCCATCCATAAACAAATTAGACAACCATGGAGACATCACACACCTCTGCTGCAAACCTACATTCGCTGAGAACCAATCACTTTCCTCTCTTCCTACACGTACACATGCCTTACATCCTCGATAAAAACTTTTCACTGCTTCTAACAACTTGCCTCCCACACCATATATTCTTAGTACCTTCCACAGACCATCTCTATGAACTCTATTGTATGCCTTCTCCAGATCCATAAATGCTACATACAAATCCATTTGCTTTTTTAAGTATTTCTCACATACATTCTTCAAAGCAAACACCTGATCCACACATCCTCTACCATTTCTGAAACCACACTGCTCTTCCCCAGTCTGATGCTCTGTAGACGCCTTCACCCTCTCAATCAATACCCTTCCATATAATTAACCAGGAATACTCAACAAACATATACCTCTGTAATGTCAGCACTCACTCTTATTCCCTTTGCCTTTGAACAATGGCACTATGCACGCATTCCGCCAATCCTCAGGCACCTCACCAAGAATCATACATCCATTAAAAACCTTACCAACCAGTCAACAATACAGTCACCCCCTTTTTTGATAAATTTCACTGCAATACCATCCAAATCTGCTGCCTTGCCGGCTTTAATCTTCCGCAAAGCTTTTACTACCTCTTCTCTGTTTACGTTGCACACCACCTCGGCCAAAACACCCTATATCTACCACTCTATCATCAAACACATTCAACCAACCTTCAAATTATTCACTCCATCTCCTTCTCACATCACCACTACCTTCCCATTAGCCCCCTTCACTGAAGTTCCCATTTCCTCCCTTGTCTTACGCACTTTCTTTACCTCCTTCCAGAACATCTTCTTATTCTCCCTAAAATTCAATGATACTCTCTCACCCCAACTCTCATTTGCCCTCTTTTTCACCTCTTGCACCTTTCTCTTGACCTCCTGTCTCTTTCTTTTATACATCTCCCACTGATTTGCATGTTTCCCTGCAAAAATCGTCCAAATGCCTCTCTCTTCTCTTTCACTAATAATCTTACTTCTTCATCTAACCACTCACTACCCTTTATACATATTTCTTTTTTTCTCTTTTTTTTGCTTTCGCTGTCTCCCGCGTTGGCGAGGTAGCGCAAGGAAACAGACGAAAGAAATGGCCCAACCCACCCCCATACACATGTATATACACGCGTTCACACACGCAAATATACATACCTACACAGCTTTCCATGGTTTACCCCAGACGCTTCACATGCCTTGATTCAATCCACTGACAGCACGTCAACCCCGGTATACCACATCGATCCAATTCACTCTATTCCTTGCCCTCCTTTCACCCTCCTGCATGTTCAGGCCCCGATCACACAAAATATTTTTCACTCCATCTTTCCACCTCCAATTTGGTCTCCCACTTCTCCTCGTTCCCTCCACCTCCGACACATATATCCTCTTGGTCAATCTTTCCTCACTCATTCTCTCCATGTGCCCAAACCATTTCAAAACACCCTCTTCTGCTCTCTCAACCATGCTCTTTTTATTTCCACACATCTCTCTTACCTTTACGTTACTTACTCGATCAAACCACCTCACACCACATATTGTCCTCAAACATCTCATTTCCAGCACATCCATCCTCCTGCGCACAACTCTATCCATAGCTCACGCCTCGCAGCCATACAACATTGTTGGAACCACTATTCCTTCAAACATAGCCATTTTTGCTTTCCGAGATAATGTTCTTTACTTCCACACATTCTTCAAGGCTCCCAGGATTTTCGCCCCCTCCCCCACCATATGCTCCACTTCTGCTTCCATGGTTCCATCCGCTGCTAGATCCACTCCCAGATATCTAAAACACTTTACTTCCTCCAGTTTTTCTCCATTCAAACTTACCTCCCAATTGACTTGACCCTCAACCCCACTGTACCTAATTACCTTGCTCTTATTCATATTTACTCTTAACTTTCTTCTTTCACACACTTTACCAAACTCAGTCACCATCTTCTGCAGTTTCTCACATGAATCAGCCACCAGCGCTGTATCATCAGCGAACAACAACTGACTCACTTCCCAAGCTCTCTCATCCTGAACAGACTTCATACTTGCCCCTCTTTCCAAAACTCTTGCATTCACCTCCCTAACAACCCCATCCATAAACAAATTAAACAACCATGGAGACATCACACACCCCTGCCGCAAACTTACATTTACTGAGAACCAATCACTTTCCTCTCTTCCTACACGTACACATGCCTTACATACTCGATAAAGTATATATATATATATATATATATATATATTTTTTTTTTTTTTCAAACTATTCGCCATTTCCCGCATTAGCGAGGTAGCGTTAAGAACAGAGGACTGGGCCTTTTTCGGAATATCCTCACCTGGCCCCCTCTGTTCCTTCTTTTGGAAAATTAAAAAAAAACGAGAGGGGAGGATTTCCAGCCCCCCGCTCCCTCCCCTTTTAGTCGCCTTCTACGACACGCAGGGAATACGTGGGAAGTATTCTTAATCCCCTATCTCCAGGGATAATATATATATATATATATATATATATATATATATATATATATATATATATATATATATATATATATATATATATATATATATATATATATATGGAAAAAGGTGAGAACAATGGAAGTAAGGGGAGTGGGGGAGGAATGGGATGTATTTAGGGAATCAGTGATGGATTGCGCAAAAGATGCTTGTGGTATGAGAAGAGTGGGAGGTGGGTTGATTAGAAAGGGTAGTGAGTGGTGGGATGAAGAAGTAAGAGTATTAGTGAAAGAGAAGAGAGAGGCATTTGGACGATTTTTGCAGGGAAAAAATGCAATTGAGTGGGAGATGTATAAAAGAAAGAGACAGGAGGTCAAGAGAAAGGTGCAAGAGGTGAAAAAAAGGGCAAATGAGAGATGGGGTGAGAGAGTATCATTAAATTTTAGGGAGAATAAAAAGATGTTCTGGAAGGAGGTAAATAAAGTGCGTAAGACAAGGGAGCAAATGGGAACTTCAGTGAAGGGCGCAAATGGGGAGTTGATAACAAGTAGTGGTGATGTGAGAAGGAGATGGAGTGAGTATTTCGAAGGTTTGTTGAATGTGTTTGATGATAGAGTGGCAGATATAGGGTGTTTTGGTCGAGGTGGTGTGCAAAGTGAGAGGGTTAGGGAAAATGATTTGGTAAACAGAAAAGAGGTAGTGAAAGCTTTGCGGAAGATGAAAGCCGGCAAGGCAGCAGGTTTGGATGGTATTGCAGTGGAATTTATTAAAAAAGGGGGTGACTGTATTGTTGACTGGTTGGTAAGGTTATTTAATGTATGTATGACTCATGGTGAGGTGCCTGAGGATTGGCGGAATGCATGCATAGTGCCATTGTACAAAGGCAAAGGGGATAAGAGTGAGTGCTCAAATTACAGAGGTATAAGTTTGTTGAGTATTCCTGGTAAATTATATGGGAGGGTATTAATTGAGAGGGTGAAGGCATGTACAGAGCATCAGATTGGGGAAGAGCAGTATGGTTTCAGAAGTGGTAGAGGATGTGTGGATCAGGTGTTTGCTTTGAAGAATGTATGTGAGAAATACTTAGAAAAGCAAATGGATTTGTATGTAGCATTTATGGATCTGGAGAAGGCATATGATAGAGTTGATAGAGATGCTCTGTGGAAGGTATTAAGAATATATGGTGTGCGAGGAAAGTTGTTAGAAGCAGTGAAAAGTTTTTATCGAGGATGTAAGGCATGTGTACGTGTAGGAAGAGAGGAAAGTGATTGGTTCTCAGTGAATGTAGGTTTGTGGCAGGGGTGTGTGATGTCTCCATGGTTGTTTAATTTGTTTATGGATGGGGTTTTTAGGGAGGTAAATGCAAGAGTTTTGGAAAGAGGGGCAAGTATGAAGTCTGTTGGGGATGAGAGAGCTTGGGAAGTGAGTCAGTTGTTGTTCGCTGATGACACAGCGCTGGTGGCTGATTCATGTGTGAAACTGCAGAAGCTGGTGACTGAGTTTGGTAAAGTGTGTGGAAGAAGAAAGTTAAGAGTAAATGTGAATAAGAGCAAGGTTATTAGGTACAGTAGGGTTGAGGGTCAAGTCAATTGGGAGGTGAGTTTGAATGGAGAAAAACTGGAGGAAGTGAAGTGTTTTAGATATCTGGGAGTGGATCTGTCAGCGGATGGAACCATGGAAGCGGAAGTGGATCATAGGGTGGGGGAGGGGGCGAAAATTCTGGGGGCCTTGAAGAATGTGTGGAAGTCGAGAACATTATCTCGGAAAGCAAAAATGGGTATGTTTGAAGGAATAGTGGTTCCAACAATGTTGTATGGTTGCGAGGCGTGGGCTATGGATAGAGTTGTGCGCAGGAGGACGGATGTGCTGGAAATGAGATGTTTGAGGACAATGTGTGGTGTGAGGTGGTTTGATCGAGTGAGTAACGTAAGGGTAAGAGAGATGTGTGGAAATAAAAAGAGCGTGGTTGAGAGAGCAGAAGAGGGTGTTTTGAAGTGGTTTGGGCACATGGAGAGGATGAGTGAGGAAAGATTGACCAAGAGGATATATGTGTCGGAGGTGGAGGGAACAAGGAGAAGAGGGAGACCAAATTGGAGGTGGAAAGATGGAGTGAAAAAGATTTTGTGTGATCGGGGCCTGAACATGCAGGAGGGTGAAAGGAGGGCAAGGAATAGAGTGAATTGGAGCGATGTGGTATACCGGGGCTGACGTGCTGTCAGTGGATTGAATCAAGGCATGTGAAGCGTCTGGGGTAAACCATGGAAAGCTGTGTAGGTATGTATATTTGCGTGTGTGGACGTATGTATATACATGTGTATGGGGGGGGGTTGGGCCATTTCTTTCGTCTGTTTCCTTGCGCTACCTCGCAAACGCGGGAGACAGCGACAAAGTATAAAAAAAAAAATATATATATATATATATATATATATATATATATATATATATATATATATATATATATATATATATATATATATACACACATGTACATAATTCATACTGTCTGCGCTTATTCATTCCCGTCGCCACCCTGCCACACATGAAATGACAACCCCCTCCCCCGCATGTGGGCGAGGTAGCGCTAGGAAAAGACAACAAAGGCCACATTCGTTCACACTCAGTCTCTAGCCGTCATGTATAATGCACTGAAACCACAGCTCCCTTTCCACATCCAGGCTCCATAGAACTTTCCTTGGTTTACCCCAGATACTTCACATGCCCTGGTCCAATCCAGGGCATAAATACGTTGACCCCAGTTTACCACATCGTTCCAATTCACTCTATTCCTTGCACGCCTTTCACCCTCCTACATGTTCAGGCCCCGATCACTCAGAATCTTTTTCACTTCATCTTTCCACCTCCAATTTGGTCTCCCATTTCTCCTCGTTCCCTCCACCTCTGACACATATATCCTCTTTGTGAATCTTTCCTCACTCATTCTCTCCATGTGAGCGAACTATTTCAAAACACCCTCTTCTGCTCTCTCAACCACACTCTTTTTATTACCACACATCTCTCTTCCCCTTTCATTACTTACTCGATCAAACCACCTCACACCACATATTGTCCTCACACATCTCATATGCAGCACATCCTCCCTCCTCTGCACAAGTCTATCTATAGCCCATGCCTCACAACCATATAACATTGTTAGAACCACTATTCCTTCAGACATACCCATTTTTGCTTTCCAAGATAACGTTCTCGACTTTCACACATTATTCAACGCTCCCAGAACTTTCGCCCCCTCCCCCACCCTATGATTCACTTCTACTTCCATGGTTCCATCCGCTGCCAAATCCACTCCCAGATATCTAAAACACTTTACTTCCTCCAGTTTTTCTCCATTCAAACTTACCTCCAAGTTGACTTGTTCCTGAACCCTACTGTACCTGATAACCTTGCTCTTATTCACATTTACTCTCAGCTTTCTTCTTTCACACACTTTACCAAATTCAGTCACCAGCTTTTGCATTTTCTCACCCGAATCAGCTACCAGCGCTGTATCATCAGCGAACAACAACTGACTCACTTCTCAAGCTCTCTCATCCACAACAGACTGCATACTTGCCCGTCTCTCCAAATCTCTTGCATTCACCTCCCTAACAACCCCATCCATAAACAAATTAAACAACCATGAGACATCACGCACCCCTGCCGCAAACAGACATTCACTGAGAACCAATCACTTTCCTCTCTTCCTACTCGTACACAAGCCTTACATCATGGATAAAAACTTTTCACTGCTTCTAACAACTTACCTCCCACACCATATATTTTTAATACCTTCCACAGAGCATCTCTATCAACTCTATCATATGCCTTATTCAGATCCATAAATGCTACATACAAATCCATTTGTTTTTCTAAGTATTTCTCACATACATTCTTCAAAGCAAACACCTGATCCACACATCCTGTACCACTTCTGAAACCACACTGCTCTTCCCCAATCTGATGCTCTGTAAATGCCTTCACCCTCTCAATCAATACCCTCCCATATAATTTCCCAGGAATATTCAACAAACTTATATCTCCGTAATTTGAGCACTTACCTTTATCCCCTTTGCCTTTGTACAATGGCACCTGACCATAAGTCATACATACATTGAATAACCTTAGCAACCAGTCAACCCACAATACCGCCTTTTTTAATAAATTCCACTGCAATATCATCCAATCCCGCTGCCTCCCCGGCTTTCATCTTCCACAAAGCTTTTACTACCTCTTTTCTGTTTACCAAGTCATTCTCCCTAACCCTCTCACTTTGCACACCACCTCGACCAAAACACCCTATATATGCCACTCTATCATCAAACACATTTAACAAACCTTCAACATACTCACTCCATCTCCCTCTCACATCACCGCTACTTGCTATCACCTTCCCATTAGCCCCCATCACCGATGTTCCCATTTCTTCTCTTGTCTTACTCACTTTATTTACCTCCTTCCAAAACGTCTTTTTATTCTTCCTAAAATTTATTGATACTCTCTCACCCCAACTCTCATTTGCCATCTTTTTCACCTGTTGCACCTTTCTCTTGACCTCCTGCCTCTTTTTTTTTTTTTTATACATCTCCCAGTAATTTGCATTATTTCCCTGCAAAAACCATCCAAAAACCTCTCTCTTCTCTTTCACTAATAATGTAACTTCTTCATCCCACCACTCATTACACTTTCTAATCTGCCCACCTCCCACGCTTCTCCTGCCACAAGGATCTTTTGTGCAAGCCCTCACTGCTTCCCTGAATACATCCCATTCCTCCCCCACTCCCCTTACATCCTTTCCTCTCATCTTTTCTATTCTGCACTCGGTCTCTCCTGGTACTTCCTCATGCAAGTCTCCTTCCCAAGCTCACTTACTCTCACCACTCTCTTCACCCCAACATTCTCTCTTCTTTTCTGAAAACCTCTATAAATCTTCACCTTTGCCTCCACAAGATAATGATCAGACATCCCTCCAGTTGCACCTCTCGGCACATTAACATCCAAAAGTCTCTCTCGCGCACCTGTCAATTAATATGTAATCCAATAACGCTCCCTGGCCGTCTTTTGTACTTACATAAGTATACTTATGTGTATCTCTCTTTTTAAACCAGATATTCCCAATTGCCAGTCCTTTTTCAGCACACAAATCTACAAGCTCTTCACCATTTCCATTTTCAACACCCAACACCCCATGTACACTAAGTATTCCCTCAACTTCCACATTACTCACCTTTGCATTTAAATCACCCATCACTATAACCCAGTCTCTTGCATCAAAACTACTAACACACTCACTCAGCTGCTCCCGAAACACTTGCCTCTCATGATCTTTCCTCTCATGCCCAGGTGCATATGCACCAGTGATCAACCATCTCTCTCCATCCACCTTCAGTTATACCCATATCAATCTAGAGTTTACTTTCTTACACTCTATCACATACTCCCACCACTCCTGTTTCAGGAGTAGTGCTACTCCTTCCCTTGCTCTTGTCCTCTCACCAACCCCTGACTTTACTCCTAAAACATTCCCAAACCACTTTTCCCCTTTACCCTTGAGCTTTGTTTCACTCAGAGCCAAAACATCCAGGTTCCTTTCCTGAAACATACTACCTACCTCTCCGTTTTTCTCATTTTGGTTACATCCACACACATTTAGACACCCCAATCTGATCCTTCGAGGAAGTTGAGCACTCCCGGCGTGACTCCTTCTTTTGTTTCCCCTTTTAGAAAGTTAAAAATACAAGGAGGGGAGGGTTTCTAGTCCCCCGCTCCTGTCCCCTCTAGTTGCCTTCTACGACACGTGAAGAATGCGTGGGAAGTATTCTTTCTCTCCTATTATAAAGAGAGACTTTTAGATGTTCATGTGCTGAGAGGTGCAACTGGAGGGGTGTCTGATCATTATCTTGTGGAGGCGGAGGTGAAGGTTTGTAGAGGTTTTCAGAAACGAAGAGAGAATGTTGGGGTGAAGAGAGTGGTGAGAGTAAGTGAGCTTGGGAAGGAGACTTGTGTGAGGAAGTACCAGGAGAGACTGAGTACAGAATGGAAAAAGGTGAGAACAGAGGATGTAAGGGGAGTGGGGGAGGAATGGGATGTATTTAGGGAAGCAGTGAAGGCTTGCGCAAAAGATGCTTGTGGGATGAGAAGCATGGGAGGTGGGCAGATTAGAAAGGGTAGTGAGTGGTGGGATGAAGTAAGATTATTTTAGTGAAAAAGGAGAGAGAGGTATTTGGATGATTTTTGCAGGGAAATAGTGCAAATGACTGGTAGATGTATTAAAGAAAGAGGCAGGAAGTCGAGATAGGTACAAGAGGTGAAAAAGAGGGCAAATGAGAGTATCATTAAATTTTAGGGAGAATAAAAAGATGTTTTGGAAGGAGATAAATAAAGTGCGTAAGACAAGAGAACAAATGGGAACATTGGTGAAGGGGGCTAATGGGGAGGTAATAACAAGTAGTGGTGATGTGAGGAGGAGATGGAGTGAGTATTTTTAAGGTTTTTTGAATGTGTTAGATGATAGGGTGTTTTGGTCGAGGTGGTGTGCAAAGTGAGAGGGTCAAGGAGAATGATTTGTTGAACAGAGAAAAGGTAGTGAAAACTTTGCGGAAGATGAAAGCCGGCAAGGCGGTGGGTTTGGATGGTATTGCAGTGGAATTTATTAAGAAAGGGGTGACTGTGTTGTTGACTGGTTGGTGAGGATATTCTGTGTATATATGGCTCATGGTGAAGTGCCTGAGGATTGGCAAAATGCTTGCATAGTGCCATTGTACAAAGGCAAAGGGGATAAAGGTGAGTGTTGAAATTACAGAGGTATAAGTTTCTTGAGTATTCCTGGGAAATTATACGGGAGGGTATTGATTGAGAGGGTGAAGGCATGTACAGAACATCAGACCGGGGAAGAGTAGTGTGGTTTCAGAAGTGGTTGAGGATGTATGGATCAGGTGTTTGCTTTGAAGAATGTTAGTGAGAAATACTTAGAAAAACAAATGGATTTGTATGTAGCATTTATGGATGTGGAGAAGGCATATGATGGAGTTGATAGAGATGCTCTGTGGAAGGTATTAAGAGTATATGGTGTGGGAAGCAAGTTGCTAGAAGCAGTGAAAAGTTTTTATTGAGGATGTAAGGCATGTGTATGAGTAGGAAGAGAGGAAAGTGATTGGTTCTCAGTGAATGTCGGTTTGCAGTAGGGTTGCATGACGTCTTCATGTTTGTTTAATTTGTTTATGGATGGGGTTGTTAGGGAGGTGAATGCAAGAGTTTTGGAGAGAGGGGCAAGTATGCAGTTTGTTGGGGATGAGAGGGCTTGGGGAATGAGTCAGTTGTTGTTCGCTGATGATACAGTGCTGTTGGCTGATTCGGGTGAGAAACTGCAGAAGCTGGTGACTGAGTTTGGTATAGTGTGTGAAAGAAGAAAGCTGAGAGTAAATGTGAATAAGAGTAAGGTTATTAGATACAGTAGGGTTGAGGGTCAAGTCAATTGGGAGGTAAGTTTGAATGGAGAAAAACTAGAGGAAGTGGTGTTTTAGATGTCTGGGAGTGGATTTGGCAGCGGATGGAACCATGGAAGCTGAAGTGAGTCACAGGGTGGGGGAGGGTGCGAAAGTTGTGGGAGCGTTGAAAAATGTGTGGATGGTGAGAACATTATCTCGGAAAGCAAAAATGGGTATGTTTGAAGGAATAGTGGTTCCAACAATGTTATATGGTTGCGAGGCGTGGGCCTGAGATAGGGTTGTGCGGAGGAGGGTGGATGTGCTGGAAATGGGATGTTTGAGGACAGTATGTGGTATGAGGTTGTTTGGTTGAGTAAGTATTGGAAGGGTAAGAGACATGTGGTAATAAAAAGAGTGTGGTTGAGAGAGCACAAGAGGGTGTATTGAAATGGTTTGGTCACATGGAGAGAGTGAGAAGAGATTGACAAAGGGGATATATATGCCAAAGGTGGAGGGAACGAGGAGAAGTGGGAGACCAGATTGGAGGTGGAAGGATGGAGTGAAAAAGATTTTGAGCGATCGGGGCCTGAACATGCAGGAGGGTGAAAGGCATGCAAGGAATAGAGTGAATTGGAACAATGTGGTATACCGGGGTCGATGTGCTGTCAATGGATTGAACCAGGGCATGTGAAGCGTCTGGGGTAAACCAAAGAAAGTTTTGAGGGGCCTGGATGTGGAAAGGTAGCTTTGGTTTTGGTGCATTATACATGACAGCTAGCGACTGAGTGTGAACGAATGTGGCCTTTGTTGTCATTTACTAGCGCTACCTCGTGTACGTGCGGAGGAAGGGGGTTGTCATTTCATGTGTGGCAGGGTGGCGACAGGAATGAATTATGTACATGGGTATATATGTATATGTCTGTGTATGTATATATATGTATACGTTTAAATGTATAGGTATGTCTATGTGCGTGTGTGGACATGAATGTATATACATGTGTTTGTGGGTGGGTTGGGCCATTCTTTTGACTGTTTCCTTACGCTACCTCGCTAACGCGGAAGACAGTGACAAAGTATAATAAATGAATAAATCTATAAATATGTATATGTATATACAGGTACACCACCGATTTTCTGGCAATTGATGGTTCAGCATCTCCTTTAGTCCGGACAAAATTATGTAAGGAAACATGAAATTACCGTGGCCTTTAAACTAGTTTACTGGGCAGCTACAGATGGTGTTGTGTGTAGTACGCACTTATTTACATTCTTTACACTGCACTTGTTGGTGGTGATACCGCAATTCTGTGAGATTCTTAGCTTATTTTGCTTAAATTTAACCCTAGCTATGTCTTCTAAGACGTATGAGAGCGTCATTCGTGGCGTCAGACGTAAACACCGGTCCATATCGATTAAAGATAAAGTAGAACTGTTGAAAAAATGGACCGTGGTGTTTCGGTGCGTAAGCTGTGTGACATCTACAGTATTGGTTAATCAACTGTTTAGGATATAAAGAAGCAAAGGGAGAAAATATTGAAATTCTATGCAGACAGAGATTCCAAGAAGCAAATGACGATTATAAAAACTATGAAAGATAGTAAGAGCACTGAGCACGATTGAGTGATGATGGAATGGTTTCAACAGTGTCAGAATGATGGAGTGGACTTGTCAGGTAGCATGATAATGGA
Source organism: Panulirus ornatus (assembly GCF_036320965.1). Taxonomy (NCBI): domain Eukaryota; kingdom Metazoa; phylum Arthropoda; class Malacostraca; order Decapoda; family Palinuridae; genus Panulirus; species Panulirus ornatus. The sequence goes on along the minus strand of NC_092235.1, from coordinate 12,665,982 downwards.
CTAGGCTAAGTTATTCCATAAAGAACTTAAATTACAATGTGTGTGTGACTATAGTGAAGGATGGATTCAAAGATTCAAGAAGCGTCATGGAATTTTCATGAATAAAGTGTGCGGAGGAAAGCAGTCTGCAAACCACGAAGGAGCTGCCGAGTATGTGGACAAATTCACGAAACTCATAGCTGACGAGCACCTCAGTCCAGAGTAGGTGTATAATGGATTTCATTTATTTATCTAATTTACATTTAATATTTGTTTAATTTAAATTTCTAGCAGTCCATGGTATACTTTAGACACATGGGAGATGTATAATTTGATGAATTATTATTACGTGACCATGGTTGGTCCGGCGAAATGGTTAATTCGGCAAGGCTTTGGAACCAAGAGTGCTGCAGAATCGGTGGTGTACCTGTATAGATGCCCATATGATATCAGCTGACATTATAAAACTCCCAACATTATTATACGGTTGTGAGGAATGGGCTATCAATAGGGTTGTGCAGAGGAAGGGGGATGTGTTGTTTATAAAGTGTTTGAGGACAATTTGTGGTGTGAGGCGGTTTGATCGAGTGAGTAATGAATGGGTAAGAGATTGTGGTAATAAAGGGAGTGTGGTTGAGAGAACAGAAAAGAGTGTTGAAAGGGTTTGAACATATGTAGAGCATGTGTGAGGAAAGGTTGACAAAGAGGATATGTGTCAGACATGGAGGATACCTGGAGAACAGGTAGACCAAGTTGAGAGATGGAAGTATGGAGTGAAAAAGAATTTGAGCGATCCGGGCCTGAACATGCAGGAGGGTGAAAGGCGTGAAGGTAATAAGGTGATTTGGAATGATGTGGTATACTGAGGTCAACAAAAATTTGTAAAATATTTACAAGACAGCAAATTTTCAATTGTTCTTACTCCTGTAATAATGGGGGGAAATCACATTACCACTCAAGTTTGTGAAAATAGCTGGGATTAATGGACAAGCAGTAGTCTTAGAAGGTTTGTCATACTAGAACCATGAGTCATCTTTACACTCTCATGGTGGAGCATCCGGCCATTACAATAAAACCCCTGTTATCTGCGATTCAAGACAATGAAGTGTTCATGCTTGTTTATGTTGTTCAGTTTCAGTTGGTAACCTTCATATATCCAAAAAGAAAATTTGAATTAAAAAAGATACTTAAGAATATTTCAGATTGTGTGCACACTGCATTGCATCAATTAATGTACTCACCATCTGGTGTTTGGTGGTGCTGGTGATTGTTTACTGTCTCTTGTGTATTTTTAGGAGCTTTTTGTTTTGTTGGAGGCTCCAGTCACGAACAGAAATCCACATCAGTGCTGGGCCTTAGTTGAAATATAGAAGTTAATTATATTTTAGAATATACAAACATTAATGAAAGAGAAAAGAAGAGACATGGAAGAGTATTTATGAATTTTGGAGGAAGTGAAAAATCTGTCTTTTAAAATATGCCAGGTCTTAGATATTGGGAAAGACATGAGAGGGTAGAGAGTTCCAAAGCTTTGAGATTGGGGAAATGAACAGTTGTCAGAGCAGCCTTCCCTTGAGTTGCCAACAGCCACACAGTAATCATGTGATGCAGCAGGCTGCCAAGTAGAGCATGGCCTATATAATGGTGGGGGCACACAGGCAGCCAAAGCAAAGACCAAAGTAACACCAATAAAAGAGGGACAGTGAACCAACATTGTAGTGTAGAGCAGGTGGGTCATGTTTTGAAGTTCATCAGAAGAGTTTATAAGGTGGACTGCTTTTGACTTAACTGTAAAGTAAGTATGCAGAGTTAGAACCATCTGAGAGCAGTGCTCTATGAAAGGATGGATCAGTCCTGTGTGTAAGCAGAGCAACTATTTGGACAAAAAGAAATTTTGATTTCTAAACAAGACTCCCAGTTTCTTGAAGGCAGATTTGGCTATTTCTGTAATGTGGAGTTTCCAAGATAGAGTGGATGTTACAGGAATACCAAATATATTCATTGAGTTAAGAGATGGAATTACAGAATCCCCAAAGGAGAGAGGAAAGCTGTGAGGAATTTTTGATAGAGTGATGGGCAGAAGCTGGGTCTTGGAGGCATTCACCCTAACCCCAGTTTGTTTACCTCATCGAGATATCCTGTCCAAGTCTGAGTTTATTGAGGAAGTTGTGTCAAGACAAGATTCAAATAAAGTGAGAGAAGAAGGAGCAGAATTGAAAGACGCAAGATGCAAATAAAGTGAGAGAAGAAGGAGCAGAATTGAAGGACGTGGAGGAATACAGTGTGGAGTCATCAGCATATGAATGTATTTGGTTATTTGTAGAAGAAAGGAAAAAGTAGATTAAAAGGAGAAAAAGTATAGGAAACAGGACAGAACCTTGAGGGACAATGTTGTTGTTGGAGAAAGGGGCAGAGGCTGATCCAACAACAACCATAGAGATAGATCACCCAGAGATGAAGCTAGATATGAGGCAGCATAGTGAGGGAACTAAGCCAAAAGAGGAGCTTGCGCCTTTCTACAAAGCACAAGAGGAACATGTTAAGCCTCAAATGCGCATGCATATACATATACATAATGTATACATATACACATACACAAACATACATATATACACATGTATACATATTCACGCTTTCTTGCCTTAATCTATTCCTGAAGCCACCCCACCCCACAGGAAACAGCATCACCACCCACTGCGTCAGTGTGTTAGCACCAGGAAAACAAACAAAAATTCCACTTTTGTTCTCACTCGGTCTCTAGCTCTAGCCCCATAGACCTTCCCATGGTTTACCCCAGACGTTTCACATTCCCTGGTTCAGTCCATTGATACCTCGACCCTGATAGACCACATCATTCCAATTCACTCAATTCCTTGTATGTCTCTCAACCTCCTGCATTTTCAGGTCCTGATCTCTCAAAATCTTTTTCACTCTGTCCTTCCACCTCCATTTCAGTCTTCCACTTCTTGCTCCCTCCACCTCTGACACATATATCCTCTTTGTTAACCAACTTTTGCAATTTCTCACTCAAATAAGCCACCAGAGCTGTAATCATCAAACAACAACTGACTCACTTCCCAGGACATCTCATCGCCAGCAACAGCATACTTGTCCCTCTCTCCAGAACTCATTTATCTAACCTCCCTAACCAGCCTATCCATAAACAAATTAAACATCCATGGGGATATCACGCACCCCTGCCGCAAACTGACCTTCACTGGGAACCAGTCATTCTCTCTTCTAAGAAACTCGTACACATACCTTACACCCTTGATAAAAAGTCACTGCTTCTAGCTGCATACCTCCCACACCATTTACTTTTAAGACCCTCCACAAAGCATCTCTGTCAATCCTATCATATGCCTTCTTCAGATCCATAAATGCTAAATACAAATCCATCTGTTTTTCTAAGTCTCACACACAGTCTTCAGAGCAAACAGCTGATCCACACATCCTCTTCCACTTCTGAAACCACACTGCTTCTCCCCAATCTGATGCTCTGTACATGCCTTCACCCTCTCAATATACCCTCCCTTACAATATCCCAAGAACACTCAACAGACATATTCCTTTGTAGTTTGAACACTCACCTTTATCCCCTTTGCCTTTGTTCAGTGGCACTATGCATGCATTCTGCCAATCCTCAGGCACTTCACCATGATCCACACATACAAACACTGAATATCCTTACCCACCAATCAACAACACAGTCACCCCCTTTTTTAATAAATTCAACTGCAGTACCATCCAAACTTGCCGCCTTGCTGGATTTCATCTTCCACAAAGCTTTCACTGCCTCTCCTCTCTTAACCAAGCCATTCTCCCTGACCCTCTCACTTCGCACACCACTCAAACCAAAACACCTTACATCTGCCACTCGATCATCAAACACTTTCAACAGACCTTCAAAATGCTCACTCCATCTCCTTCTCACTTCATCACTACTTGTTATCACTTCCCCCCTTGTCCCCTTCACCGATGTTCCCATTTGTTCTCTTGTTTTATGCACGTTATTTACCTTCTTCCAAAGCATCTTTTTATTCTTCCCAAAGTTAAATTATACTCTCTCACCCCAACTCTCATTTGACCTCTTTTTCAACCCTTGTGCTTCTCTTTTCTCTTTCACTAACAACTTTACTTCTTCATCCTCCCGCTCACTACCCTTCCTAGTCTGCCCACCTCCCACCTTTCTCATGCCTCATGCATCTTTTGCACATGCCATCACTGCTTCCCTAAATACATCCTATTCCTCACCCACTCCCCTCATGTCATTTGCTTTTACCTTTTGCCATTCTACACTCAATCTCTCCTGGTACTTCCTCACAGAAGTCTCCTTTCCAAGCTCACTTGCTTTTACCACTCTAAAAACCTCTAAAAATCTTCACCTTTGCCTCCAGAAGATAGTCAGACACCCCACCAGCTGCCCCTCTCAGCACACTAATATCCAAAAGTCTCTCTTTTACATGCCTATCATTTAACATGTAATCTAATAATGCCCTTTGACCATCTTTCCTACTCACATACCGGGGCATGTGAAACGTCTGGGGTAATCCATGGAAAAGTCGGTAGGGCCTGAATGTGGATAGGGAACTATGGTTTCAGTGCATTACACATGACAGCTAGAGACTGGGTGTGATGCTGTTTCCCTTGGGACGGGGTAGCGCCAGTAATGGATAAAAGCAAGCAAGTATGAATATGTACATGTGTATATATCTATATGTATATGTCTGTGTGTATATATATATATATATATATATATATATATATATATATATATATATATATATATATATATATATATATATATGTTGAATGTGTCTGATGACAGAGTGGCAGATATAGGGTGTTTGGGTCGAGGTGGTGTGCAAAGTGAGAGGGTTAGGGAAAATGATTTGGTAAACAGAGAGGAGGTAGTAAAAGCTTTGCGGAAGATGAAAGCCGGCAAGGCAGCAGGTTTGGATGGTATTGCAGTGGAATTTATTAAAAAAGGGGGTGACTGTATTGTTGAATGGTTGGTAAGGTTATTTAATGTATGTATGACTCATGGTGAGGTGCCTGAGGATTGGCGGAATGCGTGCATAGTGCCATTGTACAAAGGCAAAGGGGATAAGAGTGAGTGCTCAAATTACAGAGGTATAAGTTTGTTGAGTATTCCTGGTAAATTATATGGGAGAGTATTGATTGAGAGGGTGAAGGCATGTACAGAGCATCAGATTGGGGAAGAGCAGTGTGGTTTCAGAAGTGGTAGAGGATGTGTGGATCAGGTGTTTGCTTTGAAGAATGTATGCGAGAAATACTTAGAAAAGCAAATGGATTTGTATGTAGCATTTATGGATCTGGAGAAGGCATATGATAGAGTTGATAGAGATGCTCTGTGGAAGGTATTAAGAATATATGGTGTGGGAGGCAAGTTGTTAGAAGCAGTGAAAAGTTTTTATCGAGGATGTAAGGCATGTGTACGTTAGGAAGAGAGGAAAGTGATTGGTTCTCAGTGAATGTAGGTTTGCGGCAGGGGTGTGTGATGTCTCCATGGTTGTTTAATTTGTTTATGGATGGGGTTGTTAGGGAGGTAAATGCAAGAGTCTTGGAAAGAGGGGCAAGTATGAAGTCTGTTGGGGATGAGAGAGCTTGGGAAGTGAGTCAGTTGTTGTTCGCTGATGATACAGCGCTGGTGGCGGATTCATGTGAGAAACTGCAGAAGCTGGTGACGGAGTTTGGTAAAGTGTGTGGAAGAAGAAAGTTAAGAGTAAATGTGAATAAGAGCAAGGTTATTAGGTACAGTAGGGTTGAGGGTCAAGTCAATTGGGAGGTGAGTTTGAATGGAGAAAAACTGGAGGAAGTGAAGTGTTTTAGATATCTGGGAGTGGATCTGTCAGCGGATGGAACCATGGAAGCGGAAGTGGATCATAGGGTGGGGGAGGGGGCGAAAATTTTGGGAGCCTTGAAAAATGTGTGGAAGTCGAGAACATTATCCCGGAAAGCAAAAATGGGTATGTTTGAAGGAATAGTAGTTCCAACAATGTTGTATGGTTGCGAGGCGTGGGCTATGGATAGAGTTGTGCGCAGGAGGATGGATGTGCTGGAAATGAGATGTTTGAGGACAATGTGTGGTGTGAGGTGGTTTGATCGAGTAAGTAACGTAAGGGTAAGAGAGATGTGTGGAAATAAAAAGAGCGTGGTTGAGAGAGCAGAAGAGGGTGTTTTGAAATGGTTTGGGCACATGGAGAGAATGAGTGAGGAAAGATTGACCAAGAGGATATATGTGTCGGAGGTGGAGGGAACGAGGAGAAGAGGGAGACCAAATTGGAGGTGGAAAGATGGAGTGAAAAGGATTTTGTGTGATCGGGGCCTGAACATGCAGGAGGGTGAAAGGAGGGCAAGGAATAGAGTAAATTGGAGCGATGTGGTATACAGGGGTTGACGTGCTGTCAGTGGATTGAATCAAGGCATGTGAAGCGTCCGGGGTAAACCATGGAAAGCTGTGTAGGTATGTATATTTGCGTGTGTGGACGTGTGTATGTACATGTGTATGGGGGGGGTTGGGCCATTTCTTTCGTCTGTTTCCTTGCGCTACCTCGCAAACGCGGGAGACAGCGACAAAGTATAAAAAAAAAAAAATATATATATATATATATATATATTATTGTTGTTTTCTCTATGTCAAATATTTTAGAATGTATGTGCAGTAGAAAGAGTGCTGAAACTTCAGAGAGGGTTTACAGATGGAGTCAGCATGGGTCTTCATTGGAGCATTCTATGTTCCTGCCAGTGGGTTAGTTTCATAGAAACTACCATTGTGTGTGCATCTGAACTACTTGTGGGATTTAAGTATATCTGCTGATGCGATTCTTCTTACTACCTGCTTCGTTTTTTCATATGGCATCCTAACATCCAACAACATCTTCTACCCCAATATATGCCAAAAATATGCCAAAACTTCAATGAGGATCAGTAGGTGGAATAATCATGGGTCCAGGTTGGAGTGTGCCATGTTCCTGCCAGCAGGTCAGTTTCGTAGATACCACCATAGGGTGTGTGCAGATCCGTGCTACTTGTGTGATTTACCTGCAACATGATGTGCCTGTATTTGTTAGTATGGCATCCAAATGTCCAACAACATCTGCCCCAGAACCAGCAGTTAAATGCAAGAGTACCTTTCTGACCTCAGAAATAATGAAAGAACTCTTACGATGCACTGATGCTGGCTAAGGAGCATCAGCGTTTGGGAGGGCTTACAACCTGGGTGAATCTACAATCCACAACATAAAGAAGAATGTAGAGAAAATTCAAGATGCTGTGGTCCTCTGTACGCCACTGTCTAACAAGGTAACCACAAAGGTTAGAAATCCACTTATGGAGAAAATACTTTTGTTATAAGTACATAGAGCATGAGATGAAGAAGAAAAGGAGCCTTAGATACCTTAGAGCCTTCAGCTTAAGTGTAAAGCCTTGAAAGTTTATGAGTTGTTATGTAAAGAAGACATTGTAGTTGAGCCCAAGCCATTTCAAGCAAGTAAATGATGTCAGAAGCTACACTATGTGAAAGTAACAGGAGAATCTGCCAGTGCTGACCATGAAGCTGCAGCATACATCCCATCTTTGCATATTTCTGCAAATTCTCTTTGTTTGAGGTTCTAGCAGAAAGTAACCCCTGTGAGGGATAGGCAATTTCTTAAGTATTTGATATATTAAAAACTTGAATAACTAGCCTTTTTTTTTATCTGAAATGGCTGAGAGCCCTTTAGCATTTCGGATAACAAATGGTTTAGAACAAAATCTTATGGATATATCTATCGGATCGCTAATGCAGTTTAAAGCCTGCAGTATGTAGATACATCTCAAGGCCAATCAGATAAACATCTTGTAGGTTGTGCTTTCATAATCTGTTTCACTCAGTTCCTGCCATGTTGATAAAATAGAAAGTGAAGGTGATAAATCCTTGTTAGAGAAGGGAAGAATTAAATTACTCCTTAATTGCAATTCAAAATATGAATTAGCTTTTCTTTAACAAGGATGCAACTTTGGTTGAGTGTAACTCATGGTCAAGCTAGAATTAGCTTGGCTTCCTACATTATCATGTTAAAACTGCAGTCAGCAGAACCCTTTTTCTTAAATTGCATGTTGCATGAATATGGTAGTTTTATTAAGTTACCAGGTTCTCACACAGTGCATCTTCAGAGTGATAACTGTTGTAAATAGTAATGTCTGAGATATTTAAGGATCATTAGAAGTCATGTTAAACATAGTGTACATTACATTTTTCAAAATTTCATGGTTGTAGATGGGCTGGAGGTATGATTCATATGTAAAGTAATGCCTCTAATAACTGTCACAATTGATTTGCCAGATAATTTTAGATAACCTCTCAATCACAAGCACACATAATGTTCATCCATTTTTTCTTTTTTGCACTGATAATACATGATCCACTTGAGCCTACAGGGGATACCCACAGAGGAATGAGTTTACAGTGAATCTAACAGTGAAGGAATATTGATTTCGTTGCAAAAGCTCTCATTCATCTCTTTCTTTTAACAGAGAATTTGAAGATAGATTTTGTTCACAAAATTTGATATATTGTATGCATCTTTTTCTAATTTTTTTGCCAAGAAGATACTGATAGGTTGCCATTACCTTGCAGAAAATACTCACAAGAAGATGAGAGGAGTTTTCTCAAGCAAACTTCTTAAAGTGTATGTAAACCAAAGATTATTTTGTGTTAATATGTTGTACATTAAAGTTATTGTATTGTAAATATGTAAATATTTTTATCAAATGTTTTTAAGTTTGTATACTTTATAAACTTAAACATCATGACTCAGAAATATCCTGAGCTTTTCATTCGAGATCAGCAGGTATTGCTGTCTCATAATGATGTTCATAATAAAAAGAAGCTATTATCATGTATAGTTTTACTTATACATACTCATAGTTTATATAAAAATGTAGAATTAAACTAGTTTCTTTTCTCCTGTGTGGTCTGCCCTATGAGTATTAAGTATATTCCTGACGAATATAGGAATCAGGACTTTCCAACTCTCGTGATTCCAGTGAGGAGGCACCAGCCTTTGATCACCCTTTATGAATGACTCTAGGGGTGCTGTTAATTTGTTATTTGGGCCTGCCCTTAACCAAACAGCATTCCAGTTTCTCAAAGCTCAAAATTCTTTGGGATTGCATGCTGTCAAGACATGCTGTCCCATGCTGATGGTGCCATCTGGCTTTTCTTGGATCAGCATCTTTTCGTTGTTTTTAGTTAATGTTAAACAGTATCACGTGTGTGTCTTTATATATGAAGAATGTGTGGAAAGGAGAAAGTTATCTCGCAGAGCAAAAATGGATATGTTTAAAAAAGATTAGTTCCTGCAATATGTTTGCTAGGCATGGGCTATAGATAGGGTTATATAGAGGAAGGTGGATTTGTTGGAAATAAAATGTTTCAGGACAGTATGTGGTGTGAGGTGGTTTAATCCAGATAGGGAATGGGGAGAAAGAATGCTTCCCACGTATTCCCCATGTGTCGTAGAAGGCGACTGAAGGGGATGCGAGCGGGGGGCTGGAAACCCTCCCCCTCCTTGTATTTCAATTTCCAAAAGGAGAAACAGAAAAAGGAGTCATGCAGGGAATGCTCATCCTCCTCGAAGGCTCAGATTGGGGTGTATAAATGTGTGTGGATGTAACCAAGATAAGAAAAAAGGAGAGATAGGTAGAATGTTTGAGGAAAGGAACCTGGATGTTTTGGCTCTGAGTGAAACGAAACTCAAGGGTAAAGGGGAAGAGTGGTTTGGGAATGTCTTGGGAGTAAAGTCAGGGGTTGGTGAGAGGACAATAACAAAGGAAGGAGAAGCACTCCCCCTGAAGCAGGAGTTGTGGGAATATGTGATAGAGTGCAAGAAAATAAACTGGACTGATATAGGTAAAACTGGAAGTGGATGGAGAGAGATAGGTGATTATTGGTGCCTATGCACCTGGTCATGAGAAGACAGATCGTGAGGGGCAAGTGTTTTGGGAGCAGCTATGTGAATGTATTGGCAGCTTTGAGGCATGAGACCGGGTTGTAGTGATGGATGATTTGAATGCGAAGACAAGTAATGTGCAGTTGAGGTTATGATTGGTTTACATGGGGTGTTCAGTGTTGTAAATGGAAATGGTGAGGAGCTTGTGGATTTGTGTGCTGAAAGGGGACTGGTGATTGGAGATAGATGGTTCAAAAAAGAGAGATATACATAAGTATACGTATGTGAGTAGCTGAGATGGCCAGAGAGTGTTATTGGGTTGTGTTAATTGATAGGCTTGTGAAAGAGAAACTTTTGGATGTTATTGTGCTGAGAAGGGTATCTGGAGGCAAAGGTGAAGATTTTTAGAGGTTTTCAGAAAAGAAGAAAGAATGTTGGGGAGAAGAGAGTGGTGAGAGTAAATGACCTTGGAAAGGAGAATTATTTATTTATATTTATTTTACTTTGTCGCTGTCTCCCACGTTAGCGAGGTACCGCAAGGAAACAGACGAAAGAATGGCCCAACCCACCCACATACACATGTATATACATACACATCCGCACACGCACATATACATACCTATACATCTCAACGTATACATATATGTACACACACAGACATATACATATATACACATGTACATAATTCATACTGTCTGCCCTTCTTCAATCCCGTCCCCACCCCGCCACACATGGAATAACAACCCCCTCCCCCTGCATGTGCGCGTGGTAGCGCTAGGAAAAGACAACAAAGGCCACATTCATTCACACTCAGTCTCTAGCTATCATGTTTAATGCACCGAAACTACAGCTCCCTTTCCACATCCAGGCCCCACAGAACTTTCCATGGTTTACCCCAAACGCTTCACATGCCCTGGTTCAATCCATTGACAGCACGTCGACCCCGGTATACCACATCGTTCCAATTCACTCTATTCCTTGCATGCCTTTCACCCTCTTGCATGTTCAGACCCCAGTCACTCAAAATCTCCTTCACTCCATCTTTCCACCTCCAATGTGGGCTCCCACTTCTCCTCGTTCCCTCCACCTGACACATATATTCTCCCTGTCAATCTTTCCTCTCTCATTCTCTCCATGTGAGCAAACCATTTCAAAACACCCTCTTCTGCTCTCTCAACCACACTCTTCTTATTACCACACGTCTCTCTTACCCTTTCATTACTTACTTGATCAAACCTCTTCACACAACATATTGTCCTCAAACATCTCATTTCCAGCACATCCACCCTCCTCCGCACGACTCTATCTATAGCCCACGCCTCGCAACCATATAACATTGTTGGAACCACCATTCCTTCAAACATACCCATTTTTGCTTTCCAAGATAGCGTTCTTGACTTCCACACATTTATCAACGCTCCCAGAACTTTCGCCCCCTCCCCCACCCTATGATTCACTTCCGCTTCCATGGTTCCATCCGCTGCCAAATCCACTCCCAGATATCTAAAACACTTCACTTCCTCCAGTTTTTCCCCATTCAAACTTACCTCCAAATTGACTTGTCCCTCAACCCTACTGTACCTAATAACCTTGCTCTTATTCACATCCACTCTCAGCTTTCCTCTTTCACACACTTTACCAAACTCAGTCACCAGCTTCTGCTGTTTCTCACCCGAATCAGCCACCGGCACTGTATCATCAGCAAACAACAATTGACTCACTTTCCAAGCTTTCTCATCCACTGCAGACTGCATACTTGCTCCTCTTTCCAAAACTCTTGCATTCACCTCCCTAACAACCCCATCCATAAACAAATTAAACAACCATGGAGACATCACGCACCCCTTTTATACATCTCCCAGCCATCTGCACTACTTCCCTGCAAAAGTCATCCAAACGCCTCTCTCTTCTCTTGTACTAACAATCTTACTTCTTCATCTCACCACTCACTACACTTTCTAATCTATCCACCTCCCATTTTTCTCATGCCACAGGCATCTTTTGCGCAAGCCTCACTGCTTTCCTAAATACATTCCATTCCTCCCCCACTCCCCTTATGTCATCTGGTCTCACCTTTTGCTATTCTGCACTCAATCTCTCCTGATACTTCCTCATACAAGTCTACTTTCCTCATACAAGTAAACTCTAGATTGATATGGGTAAAACTGAAAGTGGATGGAGAGAGATGGGTGATTATTGGTGTATATGCACCTGGGCATGAGAAGAAAGATCATGAGAGGCAAGTGTTTTGGGAGCAGCTGAGTGAGTGTGTTAGTAGTTTTGATGCACGAGAGCAGGTTATAGTGATGGGTGATTTGAATGCAAAGGTGAGTAACGTGGCAGAGGAGGTCAAGCAAGAGGTGCAAGAGGTGAAGAAGTTGGGATGCGAGGGTATCATTAAATTTTAGGGAGAATTAAAAGATGTTTTGGATGGAGATAAATAGAATGTGTGAGACAAGAGATCAAATGGGAACATTGGTAAAGGGAGCTCTAATGGGGTGGTAATAACAAGTAGTGATGAAGTGAGAAGGAGATGGAGTGAGTATTTTGAAGGTTTGTTGAATGTTTGATGATAGAGTGGCAGATATAGGGTGCTTTGGTCGGGGTGGTGTGTGAAGTGAGGGGGTCAGGGGGAATGGTTTGGTAAAAAGAGAAGAGGAAGGGAAAGCTTTGTGGAAGATGAAAGCTGGCAAAGCGGTGGGTTTGGATGGTATTGCAGTGGAATTTATTAAAAAGGGGGGTGGCTGTGTTGTTGATTGGTTGGTAAGGATATTCAGTGTATGATCATGGTGAAGTGCCTGAGGATTGGCAGAATGCATGCATAGTGCCATTGTACAAAGGCAAAAGGGATAAAATGAGTGTTCAAATTACGGAGGCATGAGTTTGTTGAGTATTCCTGGGAAATTATGTGGTAGGGTATTGATTGAGAGGGTAAAGGCATGTACAGAGCATCAGACTGAGGAAGAGCAATGTGGTTTTAGAAGTGGTGGAGGATGTGTGGATCAGGTGTTTGCTTTGAAGAATGTATGTGAGAAATACTTAGAAAAACAGATGGATTTGTATGTAGCATTTATGGATCTGGAGAAGGCATATGATAGGGTTGATAGAGATGCTTTGTTGAAAATATTAAGAGTATATGGTGTGTGAGGTAAACTGCTAGAAGCAGTGAAAAGAGAGGAAAGTGATTGGCTCCTAGTGAATGTTGGTTTGTGTCAGGGGTGCTTGGTGTCTCCATGGTTGTTTAATTTGTTTGTGGATGAGGTGTTAAGTATATAGTCTGTTGTTGATGAGAGAGCTTGGGAAGTGGTGGCTGATTCAGGTGAGAAATTGAAGAATTTGAAGACTGAATTTGGTAGAGTGTGTGAAAGAAGAAAGTTGAGAGTAAATGTGAATAAGAGCAAGGTTTCTAGGTTCAGTAAGGTTGAGGGACAAGTTAATTGGAAAGTAAGTTTGAAAGGAGAAAAACTGGAGGAAGTCAAGTGTTTTAGATATCTGGGAGTGGACTTAGCAACAGATGGAACCATAGAAGCAGAAGTGAGTCAGTGGGGGAAGAGGAAGGGGTGAAGGTTCTGGGAACTTTGAAGAATGTGTGGAAGGCGAGAACGTTATATCATAGAGCGAAAATGGGTATGTTTGAAGGAATAGTGGTTTCAACAATGTTATATGGTTACGAGGCATGGGTTGTCAGGAGGAGGGTGAATGTGTTGGAAATGAAATGTTTAAGGACAATATGTGGTGTGAGGTGGTTTGATCGAGTATATAATGGAAGGGTAAGAGAGATGTGTGGTAATAAAAAGAGTGTGGTTGAAGAGGGTGTGTTGAAATGGTTTGGACGCATGAAGAAAATGAGTGAAGAAAGATTGACAAAGGTAGAGGGAATGAGGAGAAGCGGGAGATCAGCTTGAAGGTGGAAGGATGGAGTGCAAAAGATTTTGAGTGACTGGGCCTGAACATACAGGAGTGTGAAAGGTGTGCAAGGAATGGAGTGAATTGGAATGATATGGTGTACCAGGGTCAATGTGCTGTCAGTGGATTGAACCAGGGCACATGAAGCATCTAGGGTAAACCATGGAAAGGTCTGTGGGTCCTGGATGTGGAACGGGAGCTGTGGTTTTGGTGCATTACACATGACAGCTAGAAACTGAGTGTGAACGAATGGGGCCTTTGTTGTCTTTTCCTAGCGCTACCTCGCACACATGATGGGGGAGGGGGTTGTTTATTCCATGTGTGGCGAGGTGGCGATCGGAATGAATAAAGGCAGACTATGAATTATGTACATGTGTATATATGTATATGTCTGCGTACATATATATATGTATATATATATATATATATATATATATATATATATATATATATATATATATATATATATATATATATATATATATATATATATATCTTTTTTTCTTTCATACTATTCGCTATTTCCCGCGTTAGCGAGGTAGCGTTCAGAACAGAGGATTGGGCCTTTTGAGGGAACAAGTAGTGGTGATGTGAAGGAGATGAAGTGAGTATTTTGAAGGTTTGTCCCAATGTGTTTGATGATAGAGTGGCAGATATAGGGTGTTTTGGTCGAGGTGGTGTGCAAAGTGAGAGGGTTAGGGAAAATGATTTGGTAAATAGAGAAGAGGTAGTAAAAGCTTTACGGAAGATGAAAGCAGGCAAGGCAGCAGGTTTGGAGGGTATAGCAGTGGAATTTATTAAAAAAGGGGGTGACTGTATTGTTGACTGGCTGGTAAGGTTAATTAATATATGTATGATTCATGGTGAGGTGCCTGAGGATTGGCGGAATGCTTGCATAGTGCCATTGTACAAAGGCAAAGGGGATAAAAGTGAGTGCTCAAATTACAGAGGTATAAGTTTGTTGAGTATTCCTGGTAAATTATATGGGAGGGTATTGATTGAGAGGGTGAAGGCATGTACAGAGCATCAGATTGGGGAAGAGCAGTGTGGTTTCAGAAGTGGTAGAGGATGTGTGGATCAGGTGTTTGCTTTGAAGAATGTATGTGAGAAATACTTACAAAAACAAATGGATTTGTATGTAGCATTTATGGATCTGGAGAAGGCATATGATAGAGTTGATAGAGATGCTCTGTGGAAGGATTTAAGAATATATGGTGTGGGAGGCAAGTTGTTAGAAGCAGTGAAAAGATTTTATCGAGGATGTAAGGCATGTGTACGTGTAGGAGGAGAGGAAAGTGATTGGTTCTCAGTGAATGTAGGTTTGCGGCAGGGGTGTGTGACGTCTCCATGATTGTTTAATTTGTTTATGGATAGGGTTGTAAGGGAGGTGAATGCAAGAGTTTTGGAAAGAGGGGCAAGTATGCAGTCTGTTGTGGATGAGAGAGCTTGGGAAGTGAGTCAGTTGTTGTTCGCTGATGATACAGCGCTGGTGGCTGATTCATGTAAGAAACTGCAGAAGCTGGTGACTGAGTTTGGGAAAGTGTGTGAAAGAAGAAAGTTAAGAGTAAATGTGAATAAGAGCAAGGTTATTAGGTACAGTAGGGTTGAGGGACAAGTCAATTGGGAGGTGAGTTTGAATGGAGAAAAACTGGAGGAAGTAAAGTGTTTTTAGATATCTGGGAGTGTCTCTGGCAACGGATGGAACCATGGAATCGGAAGTGAATCATAGGGTGGGGGAGGGGGCGAAAATTCTGGGAGCTTTGAAGAATGTTTGGAGGTCGAGAACATTATCTCGGAAAGCAGAAATGGGTATGTTTGAAGGAATAGAGGTTCCAACAATGTTGTATGGTTGCGAGGCGTGGGCTATGGATAGAGTTGTGCGCGGGAGGGTGGATGTGCTGGAAATGAGATGTTTGAGGACAATATGTGGTGTGAGGTGGTTTGATCGAGTAAGTAATGTAAGGGTAAGAGAGATGTGTGGAAATAGAAAGAGTGTGGTTGAGAGAGCAGAAGAGGGTGTTTTGAAGTGGTTTGGTCACATGGAGAGGATGAGTGAGGAAAGATTGACCAAGAGTATATATGTGTCAGAGGTGGAGGGAACGAGGAGAAGTGGGAGACCAAATTGGAGGTGAAAAGATGGAGTGAAGGAGATTTTGAGTGATCGGGGCCTGAACATGCAGGAGGGTGAGAGGCGTGCAAGGAATAGAGTGAATTGGAACGATGTGGTATACCGGGGTCGACGTGCTGTCAATGGATTGAACCAGGGCATGTGAAGCGTCTGGGGTAAACCATGGAAAGTTGTGTGGGGCCTGGATGTGGAAAGGGAGCTATGGTTTCGAGCATTATTACATGACAGCTAGAGACTGAGTGTGAACGAATGGGGCCTTTGGTGCCTTTTCCTAGCGCTACCTCACACACATGAGGGGGGAGGGGGTTGTTATTCCATGTGTGGCGACGTGAGATGGAAACAAACAAAGGCAGACAGTGTGAATTATGTACATGTGTATATATGTATATGTCTGTGTGTGTATATATATGTGTACATTGAGATGTATAGGTATGTATATTTGCGTGTGTGGACGTGTATGTATATACATGTGTATGTGGGCGGGTTGGGCCATTCTTTCGTCTGTTTCCTTGCGGTACCTCGCTAACGCGGGAGACGGCGACAAAGCAAAATATACATACATATATATATATATATATATATATATATATATATATATATATATATATATATATATATATATGTTTCCCATTTTAGAAAGTTAAAAAGATACAAGGAGGGGAGGATTTCTGGCCCCCGCTCCCGTCCCCTCTAGTCGCTTTCTACGACACGCGAGGAATGCGTGGGAAGTATTCTTTCACCCCTATCCCCAGGGATAATATATATATATATATATATATATATATATATATATATATATATATATATATATATATATATACACACACACACACACACACACACACACACACACACACACACACCTATATATACATATGAAAAATGTAAGAAACAATTTAGAAAACTGAAACTTCTAGCTTGAAATTGAAATGAAAAAAATGGATGTCACATAATGGTTCAACCTCTGGCTATGGAAAAAGGAAATGTATAATTTATTTACACAAACGTCAATAGTAGTTCTCATCAATTTGACCACTGTATCAATAAGCTTCAATGTCTAAGCTACATTTTTTCCAATTTCACTATTTTCTTGTCAAAGCACCATGTATGAAAACTACCACTCTAGTAACACAACTATAAACATTGGTTGTAATGGAGGTGAAGATGATGTGGAGATAAGCGCAAGAAAGATGAAACTTCCAGCGGTGAACTGGGTAACCTAAACACAGCTCGAAGTTGATCGCGCCTTCGAAGTCTGTGATTCACGTGAAGTTCCAGGTGTGTGTGTGTAGTCGAAGTCGGCCTTTCTCTCCTTCAGTATGACGAAGCCGCGGCAACTGCAGACGCTGAATATAGTACGCGATCTTCTCAACTCTCGTGGGGCTGGTAGGTGTGAGTACACATACACAGGGACGACGACAACCTGGGGGACTGTCCACCTGGATGAGGCAGGTGTGGATGCACCCGTTGAAGCAGCAGGCGCGGCCCTGGGCACACTGGTGGTGGTGGAGGCAGGCGGAGGCGCTACACAGGTCGCGGGAGACGTGGAGTACGGGTGGCGGGCAGCGGGGAGCAGCGGCCGCTTCTCCCACGGGTATACTCTCGTTTTCTATCTCCGCAAACGCGGGAGACAGCGACAAAGCAAAAAAAAAAAAAAAAAAAAAAAAAAAAATATATATATATATATATATATATATATATATATATATATATATATATATATATATATATATATATACATATATATGTATATATACACGAATAAAGTGTATATGAACACGCACCTTCATGGAACATACAAAGCTCCAACAGCCAGGATCGAACCGATAGACCCCGTTGCTCACCATTGTGAGACGAAAGGTATTCGAGTACTTAGTATTTCGAATAGTTCTTTCCTATTATACAGTCCCTCAGCCTAGTGGTTAGCATGCCTGCCTCTTGCACAAGGGGTCCCAGGTTCGATCCTGGCTGTTGGAGCTTTGTATGTTCTATGAAGGTGCGCGTTCATATACACTTTATTCGTATTCATATAACTCCGCGTTGTACAGTCAGGTTCGGTAAAACGCTATCAGCTGGCTATGTGTTCTGATCGGAAACAACTGATAGACCCCGTTGCTCACCATTGTGAGACGAAGGGTATTCGAGTACTTAGTATTTCGAATAGTTCTTTCCTATTATACAGTCCCTTAGCCTAGCGGTTAGCATGCCTGCCTCTTGCACAAGGGGTCCCAGGTTCGATCCTGGCTGTTGGAGCTTTGTATGTTCTATGAAGGTGCGCGTTCATATACACTTTATTCGTATTCATATAACTCCGCGTTGTACAGTCAGGTTTGGTAAAACGCTATCAGCTGGCAATGTGTTCTGTTCGGAAACAACCGATAGACACCGTTGCTCACCATTGTGAGACGAAGGGTATTCGAGTACTTAGTATTTCGAATAGTTGTTTCCTATTATACAGTCCCTTAGCCTAGCGGTTAGCATGCCTGCCTCTTGCACAAGGGGTCCCAGGTTCGATCCTGGCTGTTGGAGCTTTGTATGATATATATATTTTTTTTTTTTTTTTTTTACTTTGTCGCTGTCTCCCGCGTTTGCGAGGTAGCGCAAGGAAACAGACGAAAGAAATGGCCCAACCCCCCCCATACACATGTATATACATACGTCCACACACGCAAATATACATACCTACACAGCTTTCCATGGTTTACCCCAGACGCTTCACATGCCTTGATTCAATCCACTGACAGCACGTCAACCCCGGTATACCACATCGCTCCAATTCACTCTATTCCTTGCCCTCCTTTCACCCTCCTGCATGTTCAGGCCCCCGATCACACAAAATCTTTTTCACTCCATCTTTCCACCTCCAATTTGGTCTCCCTCTTCTCCTTGCTCACTCCACCTCCGACACATATATCCTCTTGGTCAATCTTTCCTCACTCATCCTCTCCATGTGCCCAAACCACTTCAAAACACCCTCTTCTGCTCTCTCAACCACGCTCTTTTTATTTCCACACATCTCTCTTACCCTTACGTTACTCACTCGATCAAACCACGTCACACCACACATTGTCCTCAAACATCTCATTCCCAGCACATCCATCCTCCTGCGCACAACTCTATCCATAGCCCACGCCTCGCAACCATACAACATTGTTGGAACCACTATTCCTTCAAACATACCCATTTTTGCTTTCCGAGATAATGTTCTCGACTTCACACATTCTTCAAGGCCCCCAGAATTTTCGCCCCCAACCCCACCCTATGATCCACTTCCGCTTCCATGGTTCCATCCGCTGCCAGATCCACTCCCAGATATCTAAAACACTTCGCTTCCTCCAGTTTTTCTCCATTCAAACTCACCTCCCAATTGACTTGACCCGCAACCCTACTGTACCTAATAACCTTGCTCTTATTCACATTTACTCTTAACTTTCTTCTTCCACACACTTTACCAAACTCAGTCACCAGCTTCTGCAGTTTCTCACATGAATCAGCCACCAGCGCTGTATCATCAGCGAACAACAACTGACTCACTTCCCAAGCTCTCTCATCCCCAACAGACTTCATACTTGCCCCTCTTTCCAAAACTCTTGCATTTACCTCCCTAACAACCCCATCCATAAACAAATTAAACAACCATGGAGACATCACACACCCCTGCCGCAAACCTACATTCACTGAGAACCAATCACTTTCCTCTCTTCCTACACGTACACATGCCTTACATCCTCGATAAAAACTTTTCACTGCTTCTAACAACTTGCCTCCCACACCATATATTCTTAATACCTTCCACAGAGCATCTCTATCAACTCTATCATATGCCTTCTCCAGATCCATAAATGCTACATACAAATCCATTTGCTTTTCTAAGTATTTCTCACATACATTCTTCAAAGCAAACACCTGATCCACACATCCTCTACCACTTCTGAAACCACACTGCTCTTCCCCAATCTGATGCTCTGTACATGCCTTCACCCTCTCAATCAATACCCTCCCATATAATTTACCAGGAATACTCAACAAACTTATACCTCTGTAATTTGAGCACTCACTCTTATCCCCTTTGCCTTTGTACAATGGCACTATGCACGCATTCCGCCAATCCTCAGGCACCTCACCATGAGTCATACATACATTAAATAACCTTACCAACCAGTCAACAATACAGTCACCCCCTTTTTTAATAAATTCCACTGCAATACCATCCAAACCTGCTGCCTTGCCGGCTTTCATCTTCCGCAAAACTTTCACTACCTCTTCTCTGTTTACCAAATCATTTTCCCTAACCTCTCACTTTGCACAGAGGGTTAGGGAAATGATATATGATATATATATATATATATATATATATATATATATATATATATATATATATATATATATATATATATATATATATATATATATATATATATATATGAGTTTGGTAAAGTGTGTGAAACAAGAAAGTTAAGAGTAAATGGGAATAAGAGCAAGGGTATTAGGTACAGTAGGGTTGAGGGTCAAGTCAATTGGGAGGTATTTCTTTTATTATGCTTAAGCGCCGTCTCCCACGTTTGCAAGATTGCATATATATATATATATATATATATATATATATATATATATATATATATATATATATATATATATATATATAGATATATATATATATATATATATTTCTTTCTTTCAAACTATTCGCCATTTCCCGCATTAGCGAGGTAGCGTTAAGAACAGAGGACTGGGCCTTTGAGGGACTACCCTCACCTGGCCCAATTCTCTGTTCTTTCTTTTGGAAAATTAAAAAAGAAAAAAATGAGAGGGGAGGATTTCCAGCCCCCCGCTCCCTTCAGTTTTAGTCGCCTTCTACGACACGCAGGGAATACGTGGGAAGTATTCTTGCTCCCCTATCCCCAGGGACAATATATATATATATACATATATATATATATATATATATATATATATATATATATATATATATATATATATATATATATATATATATATATATATATATATATATATATATATATACCTGGTTTAAAAAGCGAGATATACATAAGTATACTTATGTAAGTAGGAGAGATGGCCAGAGAGCGCTATTGGATTACGTGTTAATTGACAGGCGTGCAAAAGAGAGACTTTTGGATGTTAATGTGCTGAGAGGTGCAACTGGAGGGATGTCTGATCATTATCTTGTGGAGGCTAAGGTGAAGATTTGTATGGGTTTTCAGGAAAGAAGAGTGAATGTTGGGGTGAAGAGGGTGGTGAGAGTAAGTGAGCTTGAGAAAGAGACCTGTGTGAGGAAGTACCAGGAGAGACTGAGTACAGAATGGAAAAAGGTGAGAACAATGGAAGTAAGGGGAGTGGGGGAGGAATGGGATGTATTTAGTGAATCAGTAATGGATTGCGCAAAAGATGCTTGTGGCATGAGAAGAGTGGGAGGTGGGTTGATTAGAAAGGGTAGTGAGTGGTGGAATGAAGAAGTAAGCGTATTAGTGAAAGAGAAGAGAGAGGCATTTGGACGATTTTTGCAGGGAAAAAATGCAATTGAGTGGGAGATGTATAAAAGAAAGAGACAGGAGGTCAAAAGAAAGGTGCAAGAGGTGAAAAAAAGGGCAAATGAGAGTTGGGGTGAGAGAGTATCATTAAATTTTAGGGAGAATAAAAAGATGTTCTGGAAGGAGGTAAATAAAGTGCGTAAGACAAGGGAGCAAATGGGAACTTCAGTGAAGGGCGCAAATGGGGAGGTGAAAACAAGTAGTGGTGATGTGAGAAGGAGATGGAGTGAGTATTTTGAAGGTTTGTTGAATGTGTTTGATGATAGAGTGGCAGATATAGGGTGTTTTGGTCGAGGTGGTGTGCAAAGTGAGAGGGTTAGGGAAAATGATTTGGTAAATAGAGAAGAGGTAGTGAAAGCTTTGCGGAAGATGGAAGCCGGCAAGGCAGCAGGTTTGGATGGTATTGCAGTGGAATTTATTAAAAAAAGGGGGTGACTGTATTGTTGACTGGTTGGTAAGGTTATTTAATGTATGTATGACTCATGGTGAGGTGCCTGAGGATTGGCGGAATGCGTGCATAGTGCCATTGTACAAAGGCAAAGGGGATAAGAGTGAGTGCTCAAATTACAGAGGTATAAGTTTGTTGAGTATTCCTGGTAAATTATATGGAAGGGTATTGATTGAGAGGGTGAAGGCATGTACAGAGCATCAGATTGGGGAAGAGCAGTGTGGTTTCAGAAGTGGTAGAGGATGTGTGGATCAGGTGTTTGCTTTCAAGAATGTATGTGAGAAATACTTAGAAAAGCAAATGGATTTGTATGTAGCATTTATGGATCTGGAGAAGGCATATGATAGAGTTGATAGAGATGCTCTGTGGAAGGTATTAAGAATATATGGTGTGGGAGGAAAGTTGTTAGAAGCAGTGAAAAGTTTTTATCGAGGATGTAAGGCATGTGTACGTGTAGGAAGAGAGGAAAGTGATTGGTTCTCAGTGAATGTAGGTTTGCGGCAGGGGTGTGTGATGTCTCCATGGTTGTTTAATTTGTTTATGGATGGGGTTGTTAGGGAAGTAAATGCAAGAGTTTTGGAAAGAGGGGCAAGTATGAAGTCTGTTGGGGATGAGAGAGCTTGGGAAGTGAGTCAGTTGTTGTTCGCTGATGATACAGCGCTGGTGGCTGATTCATGTGAGAAACTGCAGAAGCTGGTGACTGAGTTTGGAAAAGTGTGTGGAAGAAGAAAGTTAAGAGTAAATGTGAATAAGAGCAAGGTTATTAGGTACAGTAGGGTTGAGGGTCAAGTCAATTGGGAGGTGAGTTTGAATGGAGAAAAACTGGAGGAAGTGAAGTGTTTTAGATATCTGGGAGTGGATCTGGCAGCGGATGGAACCATGGAAGCGGAAGTGGATCATAGGGTGGGGGAGGGGGCGAAAATCCTGGGGGCCTTGAAGAATGTGTGAAAGTCGAGAACATTATCTCGGAAAGCAAAAATGGGTATGTTTAAAGGAATAGTGGTTCCAACAATGTTGTATGGTTGCGAGGCGTGGGCTATGGATAGAGTTGTGCGCAGGAGGATGGATGTGCTGGAAATGAGATGTTTGAGGACAATGTGTGGTGTGAGGTGGTTTGATCGAGTGAGTAACGTGGTAATAAAAAGAGCGTGGTTGAGAGAGCAGAAGAGGGTGTTTTGAAGTGGTTTGGGCACATGGAGAGGATGAGTGAGGAGAGATTGACCAAGAAGATATATGTGTCGGAGGTGGAGGGAACAAGGAGAAGAGGGAGACCAAATTGGAGGTGGAAGGATGGAGTGAAAAGGATTTTGTGTGATCGGGGCCTGAACATGCAGGAGGGTGAAAGGAGGGCAAGGAATAGAGTGAATTGGAGCGATGTGGTATACCGGGGTTGACGTGCTGTCAGTGGATTGAATCGGGGCATGTGAAGCGTCTGGGGTAAACCATGGAAAGCTGTGTAGGTATGTATATTTGCGTGTGTGGACGTATGTATATACATGTGTATGGGGGGGTGGGGGTTGGGCCATTTCTTTCGTCTGTTTCCTTGCGCTCCCTCGCAAACGCGGGAGACAGCGACAAAGTATAATAAAAAAATAAATAAATATATATATATATATATATATATATATATATATATATATATATACATATATATATATATATATATATATATATATATATATATATATATATATATATATATATATATATATATATATATATATATATATATATATATATATATATTTAAATATTTATTTATTCATTTATTTATTTTTATTTATTTTGCTTTGTCGCTGTCTCCCGCGTTAGCGAGGTAGCGCAAGGAAACAGACGAAAGAATGGCATAACCTGCCCATATACACATGTATATACATACACGTCCACACACGCAAATATACATACCTATACATCTCAATGTACACATATATATACACACACAGACATATACATATATACACATGTATATAATTCATACTGTCTGCCTTTATTTATTCCCATCGCCACTCGCCACACATGGAATAACAACCCCTTCCCCCTCATGTGTGCGAGGTAGCGCTAGGAAAAGACACCAAAGGCCCCATTCGTTCACACTCAGTCTCTAGCTGTCATGTAATAATGCACCGAAACCACAGCTCCCTTTCCACATCCAGGCCCCACACAACTTTCCATGGTTTACCCCAGACGCTTCACATGCACTGGTTCAATCCATTGACAGCACGTCGACCCCGGTATACCACATCGTTCCAATTCACTCTATTCCTTGCACGCCTTTCACCCTCCTGCATGTTCAGGCCCCGATTACTCAAAATCTTTTTCACTCCATCCTTCCACCTCCAGTTTGGTCTCTCACTTCTCTTCGTTCCCTCCACCTCTGACACATATATCCTCTTGGTCAATCTTTCCTCACTCATTCTCTCTGTGGCCAAACCATTTCAAAACACCCTCTTCTGCTCTCTCAACCACACTCTTTCTATTTCCACACATCTCTCTTACCCTTACATTACTTACTCGATCAAACCACCTCACACCACATATTGTCCTCAAACATCTCATTTCCAGCACATTCACCCTCCTGCGCACAACTCTATCCATAGCCCACGCCTCGCAACCATACAACATTGTTGGAACCACTATTACTTCAAACATACCCATTTTTGCTTTCCGCGATAATGTTCTCGACTTCCAAACATTCTTCAAGGCTCCCAGAATTGTCGCCACCTCCCCCACCCTATGATTCACTTCCGCTTCCATGGTTCCATCCGCTGCCAGATCCACTCCCAGATATCTAAAACACTTTACTTCCTCCAGTTTTTCTCCATTCAAACTTACCTCCCAATTGACTTGACCCTCAACCCTAGTGTACCTAATAACCTTGATCTTATTCACATTTACTCTTAACTTTCTTCTTTCACACACTTTCCCAAACTCAGTCACCAGCTTCTGCAGTTTCTTACATGAATCAGCCACCAGCGCTGTATCATCAGCGAACAACAACCGACTCACTTCCCAAGCTCTCTCATCCACAACAGACTGCATACTTGCCCCTCTTTCCAAAACTCTTGCATTCACCTCCCTAACAACCCCATCCATAAACAAATTAAACAACCATGGAGACATCACCCACCCCTGCCGTAAACCTACATTCACTGAGAACCAATCACTTTCCTCTCTTCCTACACGTACACATGCCTTACATCCTCGATAAAAACTTTTCACTGCTTCTCACAACTTGCCTCCCACACCATATATTCTTAAAACCTTCCACAGAGCATCTCTATCAACTCTATCATATGCCTTCTCCAGATCCATAAATGCTACATACAATTCCATTTGTTTTTCTTAGTATTTCTCATATACATTCTTGAAAGCAAACACCTGATCCATACATCCTCTACCACTTCTGAAACCACACTGCTCTTCCCCAATCTGATGCTCTGTACATGCCTTCACCCTCTCAATCAATACCCTCCCATATAATTTGCCAGGAATACTCAACAAACTTATACCTCTGTAATTTGAGCACTCACTCTTATCCCCTTTGCCTTTGTACAATGGCACTATGCAAGGATTCCGCTAATCCTCAGGCACCTCACCATGAATCATACATACATACCTTACCAACCAGTCAACAATACAGTCACCCCCTTTTTTAATAACTTCCACTGCTATACCATCCAAACCTGCTGCCTTGCCGGCTTTCATCTTCCGTAAAGCTTTTACTACCTCTTCTCTATTTACCAAATCATTTGCCCTAACCCTCTCACTTTGCACACCACCTCGACCAAAACACCCTATATCTGCCACTCTGTCATCAAACACATTCAACAAACCTTCAAAATACTCACTCCATCTCCTTCTCACATCACCACTACTTGTTATCACCTCCCCATTAGCCCCCTTCACTGAAGTTCCCATTTGCTCCCTTGTCTTACGCACTTTATTTACCTCCTTCCAAAACATCTTTTTATTCTTCCTGAAATGTAATGATACTCTCTCACCCCAACTCTCATTTGCCCTCTTTTTCACCTCTTGCACCTTTCTCTTGACCTCCTGCCTCTTTCTTTTATACCTCTCCCACTCATTTGCAATTTTTCCCTGCAAAAATCGTCCAAATGCCTCTCTCTTTTCTTTCACTAACAATCTTACTTCTTCATCCCGCCACTCACTACCTTTTCTAATCAACCCACCTCCCACGCTTCTCATGCCACAAGCATCTTTTGCGCAAGCCATCACTGCTTACCTAAATACATCCCATTCCTCCCCAACTCCCCTTACCTCCTTTGTTCTCACCTTTTTCCATTCTGTACTCAGTCTCTCCTGGTACTTCCTCACACGTCTCCTTCCCAAGCTCACTTACTCTCACCACTCTCTTCACCCCAACATTCTCTCTTCTTTTCTGAAAACCCCCACAAATCTTCACCTTCGCCTCCACAAGATAATGATCAGACATCCCTCCAGTTGCACCTCTCAGCACATCCAAAAGTCTCTCTTTCGTGCGTCTATCAATTAACACGTAATCCAATAACGCTCTCTGGCCATCTCTCCTACTTACATACGTATACTTATGTTTATCTCGCTTTTTAAACCAGGTATTCCCAATCACCAGTCCTTTTTCAGCACATAGATCTGCAAGCTCTTCACCATTTCCATTTACAACACTGAAAACTCCATGTATACCAATTATTCCCTCAACTGCCACATTACTCACCTTTGCATTCAAATCACCAATCACTATAACCCGGTCTTGTGCATCAAAACCACTAACACACTCATTCAGCTGCTCCCAAAACACTTGCCTCTCATGATCTTTCTTCTCATGCCCAGGTGCATATGCACCAATAATCACCCATCTCTCTCCATCAACTTTCAGTTTTACCCATATCAATCTAGAATTTACTTTCTTACAGTCTATCACATACTCCCACAACTCCTGATTCAGGACTAGTGCTACTCCTTCCCTTGCTCTTGTCCTCTCACTAACCCCTGACTTTACTCCCAAGACATTCCCAAACCACTCTTCCCCTTTACCCTTGAGCTTCGTTTCACTCAGAGCCAAAACATCCAGGTTCCTTCCCTCAAACATACTACCTGTCTCTCCTTTTTTCTCATCTTGGTTACATCCACACACCCCATTCTGAGCCTTCGAGGAGGATGAGCACTCCTCGTGTGACTCCTTCTTCTGTTTCCCCTTTTAGAAAGTTAAAATACTAGGAGGGTAGGGTTTCTGGCCCCCCGCTCCCGTCCCCTTTAGTCGCCTTCTACGACACGTGAGGAATGCGTGGGAAGTATTCTTTCTCCCATATATATATATATATATATATATATATATATATATATATATATATATATATATATATATATATATATATACATATATATATATATATATATATATCAGCTGACATATTTCTTTCTTGTATCTCTCCTGATGATGTGATTATTTCACGAAAGAGCACTTGGGAACTTATCATGTTTCATTTTCACAATGGACTCATTGTTCATTAGACTTTGTCGCTGTCTCCCGCGTTAGCGCAAGGAAACAGACGAAATGGCCCAACCCACCCACATACACATATAAATATTTTTTTTTTTTTGCTTTGTCGCTGTCTCCCGCGTTTGCGAGGTAGCGCAAGGAAACAGACGAAAGAAATGGCCCAACCCACCCCCATACACATGTATATACATACGTCCACACACGCAAATATACATACCTACACAGCTTTCCATGGTTTACCCCAGACGCTTCACATGCCTTGATTCAATCCACTGACAGCACATCAACCCAGGTATACCACATCGCTCCAATTCACTCTATTTCTTGCCCTCCTTTCACCCTCCTGCATGTTCAGGCCCCGATCACACAAAATCTTTTTCACTCCATCTTTCCACCTCCAATTTGGTCTCCCTCTTCTCCTCGTTCCCTCCACCTCCGACACATATATCCTCTTGGTCAATCTTTCCTCACTCATTCTCTCCATGTGCCCAAACCATTTCAGAACACCCTCTTCTGCTCTCTCAACCACGCTCTTTTTATTTCCACACATCTCTCTTACCCGTACGTTACTTACTCGATCAAACCACCTCACACCACACATTGTCCTCAAACATCTCATTTCCAGCACATCCATCCTCCTGCGCACAACTCTATCCATAGCCCACGCCTCGCAACCATACAACATTGTTGGAACCACTATTCCTTCAAACATACCCATTTTTGCTTTCCGAGATAATGTTCTCGACTTCCACACATTCTTCAAGGCTCCCAGAATTTTCGCCCCCTCCCCCACCCTATGATCCACTTCCGCTTCCATGGTTCCATCCGCTGCCAGAGACACTCCCAGATATCTAAAACACTTCACTTCCTCCAGTTTTTCTCCATTCAAACTCACCTCCCAATTGACTTGACCCTCAACCCTACTGTACCTAATAACCTTGCTCTTATTCACATTTACTCTTAACTTTCTTCTTTCACACACTTTACCAAACTCAGTCACCAGCTTCGGCAGTTTCTCACATGAATCAGCCACCAGCGCTGTATCATCAGCGAACAACAACTGATTCACTTCCCAAGCTCTCTCATCCCCAAGAGACTTCATACTTGCCCCTCTTTCCAAAACTCTTGCATTCACCTCCCTAACAACCCCATCCATAAACAAATTAAACAACCATGGAGACATCACACACCCCTGCCGCAAACCTACATTCACTGAGAACCAATCACTTTCCTCTCTTCCTACACGTACACATGCCTTACATCCTCGATAAAAACTTTTCACTGCTTCTAACAACTTGCCTCCCACACCATATATTCTTAATACCTTCCACAGAGCATCTCTATCAACTCTATCATATGCCTTCTCCAGATCCATAAATGCTACATACAAATCCATTTGCTTTTCTAAGTATTTCTCACATACATTCTTCAAAGCAAACACCTGATCCACACATCCTCTACCACTTCTGAAACCACACTGCTCTTCCCCAATCTGATGCTTTGTACATGCCTTCACCCTCTCAATCAATATCCTCCCATATAATTTACCAGGAATACTCAACAAACCTATACCTCTTTAATTTGAGCACTCACTCTTATCCCCTTTGCCTTTGTACAATGGCACGATGCACGCATTCCGCCAATCCTCAGGCACCTCACCATGAGTCATACATACATTAAATAACCTTACCAACCAGTCAACAATACAGTCACCCCCTTTTTTAATAAATTCCACTGCAATACCATCCAAACCTGCTGCCTTGCCGGCTTTCATCTTCCGCAAAGCTTTTACTACCTCTTCTCTGTTTACCAAATCATTTTCCCTAACCCTCTCACATATATATATATATTTTTTTTTTTTTTGCTTTGTCGCTGTCTCCCGCGTTTGCGAGGTAGCGCAAGGAAACAGACGAAAGAAATGGCCCAACCCACCCCCATACACATGTATATACATACGTCCACACACGCAAATATACATACCTACACAGCTTCCCATGGTTTACCCCAGACGGTTCACATGCCTTGATTCAATCCACTGACAGCACGTCAACCCCGGTATACCACATCGCTCCAATTCACTCTATTCCTTGCCCTCCTTTCACCCTCCTGCATGTTCAGGCCCCGATCACACAAAATCTTTTTCACTCCATCTTTCCACCTCCAATTTGGTCTCCCTCTTCTCCTCGTTCCCTCCACCTCCGACACATATATTCTCTTGGTCAATCTTTCCTCACTCATTCTCTCCATGTGCCCAAACCATTTCAAAACACCCTCTTCTGCTCTCTCAACCACGCTCTTTTTATTTCCACACATCTCTCTTACCTTTACGTTACTTACTCGATCAAACCACCTCACACCACATATTGTCCTGAAACATCTCATTTCCAGCACATCCATCCTCCTGCGCACAACTCTATCCATAGCCCATGCCTCGCAACCATACAACATTGTTGGAACCACTATTCCTTCAAACATACCCATTTTTGCTTTCTGAGATAATGTTCTCGCCTTCCACATATTCTTCAAGGCTCCCAGAATTTTCGCCCCCTCCCCCACCCTATGATCCACTTCCGCTTCCATGTTTCCATCCGCTGCCAGATCCACTCCCAGATATCTAAAACACTTTACTTCCTCCAGTTTTTCTCCATTCAAACTCACCTCCCAATTGACTTGACCCTCAACCCTACTGTACCTAATAACCTTGCTCTTATTCACATTTACTCTTAACTTTCTTCTTTCACACACTTTACCAAACTCCGTCACCAGCTTCGGCAGTTTCTCACATGAATCAGCCACCAGCGCTGTATCATCAGCGAACAACAACTGACTCACTTCCCAAGCTCTCTCATCCCCAACAGACTTCATACTTGCCCCTCTTTCCAAAACTCTTGCATTCACCTCTCTAACAACCCCATTCATAAACAAATTAAAGAACCATGGAGACATCACACACCCCTGCCGCAAACCTACATTCACTGAGAACCAATCACTTTCCTCTCTTCCTACACGTACACATGCCTTACATCCTCGATAAAAACTTTTCACTGCTTCTAACAACTTGCCTCCCACACCATATATTCTTAATACCTTCCACAGAGCATCTCTATCAACTCTATCATATGCCTTCTCCAGATCCATAAATGCTACATACAAATCCATTTGTTTTTGTAAGTATTTCTCACATACATTCTTCAAAGCAAACACCTGATCCACACATCCTCTACCACTTCTGAAACCACACTGCTCTTCCCCAATCTGATGCTCTGTAAATGCCTTCACCCTCTCAATCAATATCCTCCCATATAATTTACCAGGAATACTCAACAAAGTTATACCTCTGTAATTTGAGCACTCACTCTTATCTCCTTTGCCTTTGTACAATGGCACTATGCACGCATTCCGCCAATCCTCAGGCACCTCACCATGAGTCATACATACATTAAATAACCTTACCAACCAGTCAACAATACAGTCACCCCCTTTTTTAATAAATTCCACTGCAATACCATCCAAACCTGCTGCCTTGCCGGCTTTCATCTTCCGCAAAGCTTTTACTACCTCTTCTCTGTTTACCAAATCATTTTCCCTAACCCTCTCACTTTGCACACCACCTCGACCAAAACACCCTATATCTGCCACTCTATCATCAAACACATTCAACAAACCTTCAAAATACTCACTCCATCTCCTTCTCACATCACCACTACTTGTTATCACCTCCCCATTTGCGCCCTTCACTGAAGTTCCCATTTGCTCCCTTGTCTTACGCACTTTATTTACCTCCTTCCAGAACATCTTTTTATTCTCCCTAAAATTTAATGATACTCTTTCACCCCAACTCTCATTTGCCCTTTTTTTCACCTCTTGCACCTCTCTCTCTCTCTCTCTCTCTGTCTCTCTCTCTCTCTCTCTCTCTCTCTCTCTCTCTCTCTCTCTCTCTATATATATATATATATATATATATATATATATATATATATATATATATATATATATGTATGTATATATACATACTCGTCCATACACACATACATATACATACCTATACATTTCAGTGTATACATATATGTGCATACACAGACATGTACATAATTAATACTTGCTGCCTTCACTCATTCACGTCGCCACCCCACCACACATGAAAAGGCCACATTTGTTCACACTTCGTCTCTAGCTGTCATGTATAATGCACTGAAACCACAGATCCCTTTCCACATCCAGGCCCCACAGAACTTTCCATGGTTTACCCAATGGACTCATGGGACAAAATTACTTGAGGGAACTCGAAATTACCACGGCCACCAGACTAGTTTACTGGGCGGCTACAGATGGCCTTGTGTGTAGGGCGTGCTTAATTCTTTACACTGCACTTGTTGGTGGTGATAACGCAATTCTGTGAGATTCCTAACTTATTTTGCTTAAATGTAACCCTAGCTATGGCTTCTATGACATGTGAGAGTGTCAGTCGTGGTGTCAAATGTAAACACCAGTCCATATCGATCCAAGATAAAGTAGAACTGTTAAAAGAAATGGACCGTGGTGTTCTGGTTTATCAACTGTTTATGATATAAAGAAGCAAAGGGAGAAAATATTGAAATTCTATGCAGACAGCAAGTCCAAGAAGCAAATGATTATTAAAAAAAATATGAAAGATGGTAAGAGTACTGAGCAAGATCAAGTGATGATGGAATGGTTTCGACAGCATCAGAGTGATGAAGCACACTTGTCAGGCAGCATGATAATGGACCAGGATAAGTTGTTCCATAAAGAACTTAAATTACAACATGAGCATGACTATAGTGAAAAACGGCTTCAAAGATTCAAGAAGCCTCATGGAATTTCCATGAATAAAGTGTGTGGAGAAAAGCATTCAGCAAACCACTAGGGAGTACCTAGTATGTGGATGAATTTGAGAAAATCATAGCTGACGAGCACATCAGTCCTGAGCATGTGTATAATGCAGATGAAACTGCATTATTCTGGCGATGCACACCCAGGGAAACACTAACAACAGAAGACAAAGAAGACCCACAGGATTCAAACAATCTAAGGACAGACTTACCATCTTAGGGTGCTCAAACATTTAATATTTGTTTAATCTAAAATTCTAGCAGTCCATAGTATACTTTAAACAAATGAGAGATGTATAATTAGTGGGTTAGAGGTGTGTTGATCAATTATTATTACATGACCATGGTTGGTCCGGCAAAATGGTTAATCTGGTAAGGCTTCGAAACCAAGAGTTCTGGAAAATCAGTGGTGTGCCTGTATATATATATTATCAATAACAATATAAATGCTGATAAATATTTAGTGACATAATTAACTTATGGAAAATGAATACTAATTATAAACGAAACAGAAATCCGTTCCTCCAGCCTACATGTGACTGACTCAGTCCTAGATAAGGTCTGTAAATAGGTTGATACAATCTACTGTAAATATATTGGTCTGTGAATGGTTTGAAACAATCTACTCTAGATATATTGGTCTGAAATGGGTTGATACAATCTACTGTAAATGTACTGGTTTGTGAATGGGTTTATACAATCTACTGTGGATATATTGGTAGGTAAATGGGTTGATACAATCTACTGTAAATATATTGGTCTGTGAATGGATTGATACAATGTACTGTAGGTATATTGGTCTGAGAATGGGTTGATACTGATACAAAGTACTGTAAATATATTGGTCTGTGAATGGGTTGATACAAAGTACTGTAAATGGGTTGATACTATGTACTGTAAATATATTGGACTGTGAGTGGGTTGATACAATCTACTGTAGATATATTCGTCTGTAAGTATATTGGTCTGTGAATGGATTAATACAATCTTCTGTAGATATGTTGGTCTGTAAATTGGTTGATACAATGTACTATAAATATATTGGCCTGTCAATGGGTTGATACAATCTACTGTAGATATATTGGTCTGTAAATGGGTTGATACAATCTTCTGTAAATATCTGTAAAAATATTGGTTTGTGAATGGGTTGATACAATATACTGTAGATTTTTTTTTTTTTTTTTTGCTTTGTCGCTGTCTCCCGCGCTTGCGAGGTAGAGCAAGGAAACAGACGAAAGAAATGGCCCAACCCACCCCCATACACATGTATATACATACGTCCACACACACAAATATACATACCTACACAGCTTTCCATGGTTTACCCCAGACGCTTCACATGCCCTGATTCAATCCACTGACAGCACGTCAACCCAGGTATACCACATCGATCCAATTCACTCTATTCCTTGCCCTCCTTTCACCCTCCTGCATGTTCAGGCCCCGATCACACAAAATCTTTTTCACTCCATCTTTCCACCTCCAATTTGGTCTCCCACTTCTCCTCGTTCCCTCCACCTCCGACACATATATCCTCTTGGTCAATCTTTCCTCACTCATTCTCTCCATGTGCCCAAACCATTTCAAAACACCCTCTTCTGCTCTCTCAACCACGCTCTTTTTATTTCCACACATCTCTCTTACCCTTACGTTACTTACTCGATCAAACCACCTCACACCACACATTGTCCTCAAACATCTCATTTCCAGCACATCCATCCTCCTGCACACAACTCTATCCATAGCCCACGCCTCGCAACCATACAACATTGTTGAAACCACTATTCCTTCAAACATACCCATTTTTGCTTTCCGAGATAATGTTCTTGACTTCCACACATTCTTCAAGGCTCCCAGGATTTTCGCCCCCTCCCCCACCCTATGATCCACTTCCGCTTCCATGGTTCCATCCGCTGCCAGATCCGCTCCCAGATATCTAAAACACTTTACTTCCTCCAGTTTTGCTCCATTCAAACTCACCTCCCAATTGACTTGACCCTCAACCCTACTGTACCTAATAACCTTGCTCTTATTCACATTTACTCTTAACTTTCTTCTTTCACACACTTTACCAAACTCAGTCACCAGCTTCTGCAGTTTCTCACATGAATCAGCCACCAGCGCTGTATCATCAGCGAACAACAACTGACTCACTTCCCAAGCTCTCTCATCCCCAACAGCCTTCATACTTGCCCCTCTTTCCAAAACTCTTGCATTTACCTCCCTAACAACCCCATCCATAAACAAATTAAACAACCATGGAGACATCACACACCCCTGCCGCAAACCTTCATTCACTGAGAACCAATCACTTTCCTCTCTTCCTACACGTACACATGCCTTACATCCTCGATAAAAACTTTTCACTGCTTCTAACAACTTGCCTCCCACACCATATATTCTTAATACCTTCCACAGAGCATCTCCATCAACTCTGTCATATGCCTTCTCCAGATCCATAAATGCTACATACAAATTCATTTGCTTTTCTAAGTATTTCTCACATACATTCTTCAAAGCAAACACCTGATCCACACATCCTCTACCACTTCTGAAACCACACTGCTCTTCCCCAGTCTGATGCTCTGTACATGCCTTCACCCTCTCAATCAATACCCTCCCATATAATTTACCAGGAATACTCAACAAACTTATACCTCTGTAATTTGAGCACTCACTCTTATCCCCTTTGCCTTTGTACAATGGCACTATGCACGCATTCCGCCAATCCTCAGGCACCTCACCATGAGTCATACATACATTAAATAACCTTACCAACCAGTCAACAATATAGTCACCCCCTTTTTTAATAAATTCCACTGCAATACCATCCAAACCTGCTGCCTTGCCGGCTTTCATCTTCCGCAAAGCTTTTACTACCTCTTCTCTGTTTACCAAATCATTTTTCCTAACCCTCTCACGTTGCACACCACCTCGACCAGAACACCCTATATCTGCCACTCTATCATCAAACACATTCAACAAACCTTCAAAATACTCACTCCATCTCCTTCTCACATCACCACTACTTGTTATCACCTCCCCATTTGCGCCCTTCACTGAAGTTCCCATTTGCTCCCTTGTCTTACGCACTTTATTTACCTCCTTCCAGAACATCTTTTTATTCTCCCCAAAATTTAAAGATACTCTCTCACCCCAACTCTCATTTGCCCTCTTTTTCACCTCTTGCACTCAATTGCATTTTTTCCCTTCAAAAATCGTCCAAATGCTGTAGATATATTGGTCTATAAATGGATTGATACATTCTGCTGTAGATATATTGGCTTGTAAATGGGACACAACAATCAATTGTAGATAGATTGTTAGTGTTTTTTCCATGGGTTTGGGGTAGGGGAGAAAGAATTCTACTTCTGAATTTCCTGCATATTGACTAAGGGGCATTATGTCATCATGCCATTGTAAAAGCTATGGAAACAATTATTTCAGATGTCTTCCCTTTTGTTATCATAATATTGATAAGTGAAATTTATTTCAAGGAAATGTTTCATTTTGAGCATTATGCGCTAGCCCTGCCTTTTGGCAAAATGGTAGGAGCAGTAGATACAAGTAGTAGATAGGAATATTTAGGCTGGAGCATTCGGTAGAAACATTAGATATAAGTAGTAGGTAGGAGCATTGGACAGAAATAGTCATTAGGAACATTAGGTAGAAGCCTCTGCAAACACTCTGCTAGAGTTGCTCTCTGCCATTGGCTTATTAAGGGTGAGACACTAAAGGCTTTTGTTGTTGGGACTCTGTTGTTGTGGCCACCCCTTTTAGGGAGTACCAGTTGGAGCAGGCGTCAGAGATACAGATAGATCTCTAATACCCGAACCCTCCTGGAATCCCTGCACGGGGATGGCTTTGGCAAAAGTCTCCATAACTGGTAAACTCCAATGCTGCTTCTTAGCCTTGTTCTTATAAATGAAATTCTAAAATGAAGTGGCATCCAGGAGGAGTAAAGAAAGAATGTCTTTCCCTCAAAATAGCCTGAGGTACACTAGTTCTCACACCATTAGAAAAACTTGGTGTTGCCAATTCAGAAATTAATTTTTGGTCCAAATGTCCCCAAAGAAATCATGAAAAGTCTTCATGTGTCCCTAAATACAAAAGTCCCTATGCCTGTTACTACATGAATTAAACTCATTTTTCAACAAGAAATGCATATTTCTTTTGAAGTGATTGATAAGCTTCATGGAGAAAGGTGAACCAAATAATGAATGCAGACATTTATTTAATGTTTATTAGAGATAAGTAAGTTATTTTATTTCATTATGCATCCAGTTTTCTGAATTGCTCTTATAAATTAAGAATAGGAAAAAATAAGGTTTATGTAGCATGTTTTCAGTTTAGTTAACTTGATATGCTTCATTGCCTAGATAGTTCTTCTGATTATTCATGATCACCATGCAAAGGTGAAAGTACAAGGTATATATTTTATGAAAGAGGATTAGTAAATGAATTGAGCAATGTCATACTTTCTACCATGATATTGGATGTGGATATTCATCGACAGCTCCAATGAAACAGCTTATAACACTTGCAGCATTTCATGATCAGATTTCATTCATAATCAGCACAGCTGTATAACTAACTTAGGACCTGAATGGAGGACAACAGGAAAGCTTTACTCTTTGTATTCATACATTTGTTGGTTATGAAGTGTGAAGTGCCTAACTTTAATCTTTTGCAAAATCAAGACAGTTTTTATATTCACATTTCATATTAGAATTGATAGAGAGTAAGGGAATCTAATAACTCAGGTCCAATCCTATTCCTCTTTTTTGTCTTTGCATCTGCCATTAGAGAAAAGAGCCTCTCAGTTTCTGCATTGGAATGTGGCAAAGTTAGGATGAGCTTTGCTGGAGAGGCAAGGGTCTTAAAAACATACAGGTCTAAGAAAGTCCTGTTTTGGAAAGAAACAATTAAAGTTTTTCACAGCTTTACTTAAGCAGGTTGCATTCATCAGCATTAAAATTTGCTAGAAAATCCTCCCACTCGATCATATTTTATCATAAAATTGTGGAGCTTTGGTAGAGTTTTCCTAGCATCAAAATCCAATGCAATATTAGGAGATGTGAATTTCATTTCCATAAACAAAGGATCAAAGAGAGAGAGAACCTGTTTTGAGCTCACATAATGTTATTTGATAATAGGAGACACCTAATCCTGAGATGCTTATTTTTTCATCATCAAGAGAAGACAGAATTGACTTGCACTCACTTCCCAAACTAACTTGCACTCACTTTCCAAACTAGCTTGCTCAAGAGGAAGATGACTTTTATCATTATGTTAAATTCTTGATAAATCATCTACAAACTCCTAGGGGATAGTGGAGAAAGAATATTTCCCACGTATTCCCTGCTGTCATACAAGGCGACTGAAAAGGGAGGGAGCGGGGGCTGGAAATCCTCCCCTCTAGTTTTTACTTTTCCAAAAGAGGGAACAGAGAAGGAGGCCAAGTGAGGATTTTCTCTCTAAGGCTCAGTCCACTTCTTGGCACTACCTCGCTGATGTGGGAAATGGTGAATACTTCCCACGCATTCCTTGCGTATCATAGAAGGCAACTAAAGGTGACATGAGCAGGGGGCTAGAAACCCTTCCCTCCCTGTATTTTAACTTTCTAAAAGGGGAAACAGGGGAAGGAGTCATGCGGGGAGTGCTTATCCTCCTCTAGATGTGTGTGGATGTAACCAAGATGTGAAAAAAGGAGAGATTGGTAGTATGTTTGAGGACCCACCCTCAAAGTCCTCTGGGTTTTTTAAACACTTCTTCAAACAGAGGTTTGGAGAATGTCTAACATGATCTTATATAAAGTGTTTGTCCTTCTATTAAATACAATACCATTCAGTCCCTCCTTGAAAAATCTGATGTCTTGGGCATGACTGAAGCCCTGTGTTATGAGTTCCTCTCTAGGCTTTTACACAAGAATAAGGTTGGTAATACTACTGCCTCATATAAGAGTATCCCTAAACAACCCGTTTCTAGGCTTCAGCATTAATCTATAGGAGCATTTTTTGATAAACTCTCCAATCTTTCTGTGGTGACCAACTGCTTTTCCTCTGCAATCGAAATGGGAGTTAGTAGGCAGCCAATGACCAGGGAGGTATATTACCAGTACTACCTACCTGCTGCTCAGAAAGCCAGCACTTCAATGGTTGTCAAGTTACACCCCTCTGACCCAAGTAGATGTCTTTTCTTTCAGACTCACTCATATGTAGAATACTGGCACTCTGTCCACAAACACACGCTCTCTCCTTGTCATATGTAACACTCGACAACACTTAACTCACACTGCTCAGTCTTCATAACTCTAGATTTGCCTGTGGTTAGCACTATGGTCTGGCCCTGCCTTTTGGCAAAATGGTAAGAGCAGTAAATAGAAGCAGTCAGTAGGAACATTGGGTAAGAGTCTCTGCAGACACTGTACTAGAGTTGTCCTCTGCCAGCGGCCTGTTAAAGGTAAGGCACTAAAGGTTAAAATGCAGCACTGAGTTCACTAGTTATGGTGACTCTATTACCTTGGCCATCCCCTTCAAGGAGTTTCAACTGAAACAGGCATCAGAGATATAGATAGACAGACAGACAGACAGACAGATAGATAGATAGATAGATAGATAGATAGATAGATAGATAGATAGACCTATTAAGTGGGAGCTTTCTGAGTTCTAGACCATTTCATTTAACAGTTTTTTCTGAGTCTATCTCAATGTTTACACTATCTTTTTCCTTACAGACATGGGCTCCAAGAGAATTAGTGAATCATATATTACAGACATATAATTATGTCAGGACTCTTCTCTTTGATGACAGCCCTTAATGGGTTAACATAAATCTTAAATCCTAGAATCAATGCTAAGAATGATATCAACAGATCTTAGAATAGCACTTTGTAATCATTGTGTAAAAGATATCACCAAGACAGCGTAATGCTTTCTGCCCAGCTAAACCTCTTTTAAAAGACTTTTGGACTTTATATATTACTGTGAGGAACAATAGCTGTGCTCCTTAAAGCCTTGGTAAGGAATATCTCTAAATGGTTTAAGAAACTACTCTTTTTCCTCAACCTGGGCTTTATGTTAAAACACATGATGTGAGGAAGTTAACATCTATCTTAAGTCTTCCTCATGAACCTTTCTTTCTGAAAAAGAAAATCAACAAAAAGCTATCTTTTGCACTCATTTACCACATTCTTCTGACGGTACTTTAGCTTATACATTGCTGATCTACCTTGTGTGGCTCTGGGGGATTCATCCTTCACAAAAGACATTCTAGTGTGCTACTAATTCACAACTGAAGATGCTTATTTCTGCCTTTGGGATAACTCTTCTTTTCCAAAAGATTATCCATAAACCCTCCTTTTTCACGTGGGTTTACTTCCAAGCTTGCAGGACTGATTGTAGAGAGAAATTCTGAAAAATGTTCCTTTCAAAGGCAGTACCCACTGAACTCTTTTCTCTTGTTACATTTGCTCTACCTTACCCTCCTTGTCTCTAAAACAATAAAGCAATCTTTACCAAGTGTAACCAATTTTGGTTTAATGCTTGTGATCTATGAATTCTGACTTCTGACTGGTTTGGAAGAAGAAGGTAAATGATGCTATCACTGTGGCAGTCTCTGAATGGGAGGATATCACTGGATCGGGAAAGCCAGTGATTCTCCACCAGAAGGATCAAACATTCAAAGGTCCTTAACCTGATACATCTAAACAATATCACCTCAAAGAGATAAGGTTTCTCAACTTTTCAAAACCTTAAATTTTTGCATGCATTTAACATGTTCCCACGTGTCACATATTCTCTTCTCTCACCTTGGGTAACATGGTGACCTATAAGAGAACTATACGAAGCTAAGGGTAATTCAGGAAATCAGCTTAAAACAAAATCTGGGTTATGAGACATCCTACCTTATATCAGTTCTGCCTTATGAAACTAAAAGTACTTGGACTGTAAAAAAGACTCACAGCAAGGGAAGACGATGGTGCCGTAGAAGGGTTACTGGTGGCAGCTGTAAAGGAAGTAACGAGACCACTACTCCTGCTATCAGGAGAGCCTGGGGTTGGAGCAAATGTAGGTGGGGCAAGAGGCACAGTGGGTACGAAAGGTGGGGGTAATGCTAAAAGACGTTTCCGATCCTCCATATACAGGTCAATTAATTGATCCAACTTACATTCGATGTCATCAACCTAGAAGACAATCAAAAGGTAATCATCTATTCTTCTAAGAAAATGTTTATCCTTTAAATGCAATGCAAACAATACTGTTAACATATGATGGCACAGACAAACAACAGCCAAATACTTAACAGATTTTTTTTATTATACTTTATCGCTGTCTCCCGTGTTAGTGAGGTAGCACAAGGAAACAGACGAAAGAATGGCCCAGCCCACCCACATA
>NC_092235.1:12605446-12625170 GCF_036320965.1 Panulirus ornatus | reverse complement strand
ATGTAACACAGTAAACACTTAGCTAAATCTGATGTAACCACAGTTTCAACACTTATAAGCACATACACTCGGGTAACGGGGCTTTTATAGCAGTAAGGCTTTATAGCACAGCAGGGCTTACAGGCTTACAGGTTTATGGGTTTACAGCTACAGCAGGGGACACCACCCACTCGCTGGGCTTCAGAGAAAAGGATCAAGTCTCAGCGGGTGTGTGGGTTACAAGGGAGGACAAGCGTCACCCTTGCTGCTATAAACCTTACATTTCGACTGGCTATAGAAATATAGGAGAAATTCTCATTAGTTGGAGGGTCCCAGAGTCACGGCGTAGTTACACTCTCGTAAAATGCTGGGTGGACAGAAACTCCGAGCCAGCCTTTGGCATCACTCCTCGCCCTGATAAGAAATAGATACAAACACACACGGCTTCGTAACAATATATATATATATATATATATATATATATATATATATATATATATATATATATATATTTTTTTTTTTTTTTTTATACTTTGTCGCTGTCTCCCGCGTTTGCGAGGTAGCGCAAGGAAACAGACGAAAGAAATGGCCCCCCCCCCCCATACACATGTACATACACACGTCCACACACGCAAATATCCATACCTACACAGCTTTCCATGGTTTACCCCAGACGCTTCACATGCCTTGATTCAATCCACTGACAGCACGTCAACCCCTGTATACCACATCGCTCCAATTCACTCTATTCCTTGCCCTCCTTTCACCCTCCTGCATGTTCAGGCCCCGATCACACAAAATCTTTTTCACTCCATCTTTCCACCTCCAATTTGGTCTCCCTCTTCTCCTCGTTCCCTCCACCTCCGACACATATATCCTCTTGGTCAATCTTTCCTCACTCATTCTCTCCATGTGCCCAAACCATTTCAAAACACCCTCTTCTGCTCTCTCAACCACGCTCTTTTTATTTCCACACATCTCTCTTACCCTTACGTTACTTACTCGATCAAACCACCTCACACCACACATTTTCCTCAAACATCTCATTTCCAGCACGTCCATCCTCCTGCGCACAACTCTATCCATAGCCCACGCCTCGCAACCATACAACATTGTTGGAACCACTATTCCTTCAAACATACCCATTTTTGCTTTCCGAGATAATGTTCTCGACTTCCACACATTTTTCAAGGCTCCCAAAATTTTTGCCCCCTCCCCCACCCTATGATCCACTTCCGCTTCCATGGTTCCATCCGCTGACAGATCCACTCCCAGATATCTAAAACACTTCACTTCCTCCAGTTTTTCTCCATTCAAAATATTTTTTTTTTTTTTTTTCATACGATTCGCCATTTCCCGCATTTGCGAGGTAGCGTTAAGAACAGAGGACTGGGCCTTAGAGGGAAAATCCTCACCTGGCCCCCTTCTCTGTTCCTTCTTTTGGAAAATTAAAAAAAAAACGAGAGGGGAGGATTTCCAGCCACCCGCTCCCTCCCCTTTTAGTCGCCTTCTACGACACGCAGGGAATACGTGGGAAGTATTCTTTCTCCCCTATCCCCAGGGATAAATATATATATATATATATATATATATATATATATATATATATATATATATATATATTATCCCTGGGGATAGGGGAGAAAGAATTCTTCCCACGTATTCCCTGCGTGTCGTAGGCGACTAAAAGGGGAGGGAGCGGGGGGCTGGAAATCCTCCCCTCTCAATTTTTTTAATTTTCCAAAAGAAGGAACAGAGAAGGGGGCCAGGTAAGGATATTCCCTCAATGGCCCAGTCCTCTGTTCTTAACGCTACCTCGCTAACGCGGGAAATGGCGAATCGTATGAAAAAAAAAAAAAAAAAAAAAAAAAATATATATATATATATATATATATATATATATATATATATATATATATATATATATATATATATATTACTTTGTCGCTTCTCCCACGTTAGCTAGGTAGCGCAAGGAAACAGACGAAAGAATAGCCCAACCCACCCACATACACAAGTATATACATAAACGCCCACAGACGCACATATACATACCTATACATTTCAACATATGCATAAATATACATACATTGACATATACATATATACCTATGTACAAATTCTTACATGCTGCCTTCATCCATCTCGTCGCCACCCCGTCACACATGAAATGGCACCCCCTCCCCCCTTTGCGAGGTAGCGCTAGGAAAAGATAACAAAGGCCACATTCGTTCAATCAAGTGTAATGAACCGAAACCATATGCCCTAGTTCAATCCATTGACAGAACGTCGACCCCGATATACCACATCGTTCCAATTCACCCTATTCCTTGCACGCCTTTCACCCTCCTGTATGTGCAGGCCTGGATCGTTCAAAATCTTTTTCACTTCATCCTTCCACCTCCAATTTGGTCTCCCACTTCTCCTCGTTCCCTCCACCTCTGACACAATCCTCTTTGTCAATCTTTCCTCACTCCTCTCCATGAGACCATACCATTTCAATACACCGTCTTCTGCTCTCTCAACCACACTCTTTCTATTACCACACATCTCTCTTACCCTTTCTTTTATACTCGATCAAGCCGCCTCACACCACATATTGTCCTCAAACATCTCATTTCCAACACATCCATCCTCCTCCGCACAACCCTATTTATAGCCCATGC
Organism: Panulirus ornatus; assembly: GCF_036320965.1. Lineage (NCBI taxonomy): Eukaryota > Metazoa > Arthropoda > Malacostraca > Decapoda > Palinuridae > Panulirus > Panulirus ornatus. The sequence continues at coordinate 12,622,525 of NC_092235.1, read as the reverse complement.
CTCGCAACCATATAACATCGTTGGAACCACTATTCCTTCAAACATACCCATTTTTGCTCTCCGAGATAACCTTCTCGCCTTCCACACATTCTTCAACGCTCCCAGAACCTTCGTCCCCCTCCCCCACCCTGTGACTCACTTCCGCTTCCATGGTTCCATCCACTGCTAAATCCGCTCCCAGTATCTAAAACACTTCACTTCCTCCAGTTTCTCTCCATTCAAACTTACCTCCCAATTGACTTGCCTCTCAACCTTGCTCTTATTCACATTTACTCTCACCTTTCTTCTTTCACGCACTTTACCAAACTCAGTTACCGGCTTCTGGTTTCTCACCCGAATCAGCCACCAGCGCTGTATCATCAGCAAACAATAACTGACTCACTTCCCAAGCCCTCTCATCGACAACAGACTGCATACTTGCCCTTCTCTCCAAAACTCCCTAACAACCCAATCCAAAACAAACAACCTGGAGACATCACGTACCCATGTCTTAAACAGACATTCATTGGGAACCACTCACTTTCCTCTCTTACTACTCATACACATGCCTTACATTCTCGATAAGAACTTTTCACTGCTTCTAGCAACTTACCTCCCACACTATATACTCTTAATACCTTCCACAGAGCATCTCTATCAACTCTATCACATGCCTTCTCCAGGTCCATAAATGCTACATACAATGCAAATCCATCTGTTTTTGTAAGTATTTCTCACACACATTCTTCAAAGCAAACACCTGATCCAGGCATCCAATACCACCTCTGAAACCACACTGCTCTTCCCCAATCTGATGCTCTGTACATGCCTTCACCCTTTTAATCAATACCCTCCCTTATAATTTCCAATATATATATATATATATATATATATATATATATATATATATATATATATATACACATACATTCATTTATTTATTCATTTTGCTTTGTCGCTGTCTCCCGCGTTAGCGAGGTAGCGCAAGGAAACAAACGAAAGAATGGCCCAACCCACCCACATACACATGTATATACATACACGTCCACACATGCAAATATACATGCCTATACATCTCAACGTATCCATATATATACACACAGACATATACATATATACACATGAACATAATTCATACTGTCTGCCTTTATTCATTCCCATCGACACCCCGCCACACATGAAATAACAACCCCCTCCTCCCTCATGTGTGCGAGGTAGCGCTAGGAAAAGACAACAAAGGCCACATTCGTTCACAATCAGTCTCTAGCTGTCATGTAATAATGCACCGAAACCACAGCTCCCTTTCCACATCCAGGCCCCACAGAACCTTCCATGGTTTACCCCAGACGCTTCACATGCCCTGATTTAATCCATTGACAGCACGTCGACCCCGGTATACCACATCGTTTCAGTTCACTCTATTCCTTGCACACCTTTCACCCTCCTGCATGTTCAGGCCCCGATCACTCAAAATCTTTTTCACTCCATCTTTCCACATCCAATTTGGTCTCCCACTTCTCCTCGTTCCCTCCATCTCTGACACTTTATCCCCTTTGTCAATCTTTCCTCACTCATTCTCTCCATGTGACCAAACCATTTCAAAACACCCTCTTCCGCTCTCTCAACCACACTCTTTTTATTACCACACATCTCTCTTACCCTTTCATTACTTACTCGACCAAACCACCTCACACCACATATTGTCCTCAAACATCTCATTTCCAACACATCCACTCTCCTGCGCACAACTCTATCCATAGCCCACGCCTCGCAACCTATAACATTGTTGAAACCACTATTCCTTCAAACATACCTATTTTTGCTTTCCAAGATAACGTTCTCGACTTCCACACATTTTTCAACGCTCCCAGAACTTTCGCCTCTTCCACCTCCCTATGATTCACTTCCGCTTCCATGGTTCCATCCGCTGCCAAATCCACTCCCAGATATCTAAAACACTCCATTTCCTCCAGTTTTTCTCCATTCAAACTTACCTCCCAACTGACTTGTCCTTCAACCCTCTTATTCACATTTACTCTCAACTTTCTTCTTTCACACTCTTTACCAAACTCAGTCACCAACTTCTGCAGTTTCTCACCTGAATCAGCCACCAGCGCTGTATCATCAGCAAACAACAACTGACTCACTTCCCAAGCTCTCTCATCCACAACAGACTGCATACTTGCCCCTCTTTCCAAAACAAATTAAACAGCCATGGAGACATCAAGCACCCCTGCCGCAAACCTACATTCACTGAGAACCAATCACTTTCCTCTCTTCCTACACGTACACATGCCTTACATCCTCGATAAAACTTTTTCACTGCTTCTAACAACTTACCTCCTACACAAGATATTCTTAATACCTTCCTCAGAGCATCTCTATCAACTCTATCATATGCCTTCTCCAGATCCATAAATGCTACATACAAACCCATTTGCTTTTCTAAGTATTTCTCACATACATTTTTCAAAGCAAACACCTGATCAACACATCCTCTACCACTTCTGAAACCACACTGCTCTTCCCCATTATACCCTCCCATATAATTTCCCAAGAATACTACACAAACTTACACCTCTGTAATTTGAGCACTCACCCTTATCCCCTTTGCCTTTGTACAATGGCACTACGCAAGCATTCCGCCAGTCCTCAGGCACCTTACCATGAGTCATACATACATTAAATAACCTTACCAACCAGTCAACAATATATATATATATATATATATATATATATATATATATATATATATATATATATATATATATATATATATATATATATATATATAGAGCGTGGTTGAGAGAGCAGAAGAGGGTGTTTTGAAGTGGTTTGGGCACATGGAGAGGATGAGTGAGGAAAGATTGACCAAGAGGATATATGTGTCGGAGGTGGAGGGAAGAAGGAGAAGAGGGAGACCAAATTGGAGGTGGAAAGATGGAGTGAAAAAGATTTTGTGTGATCGGGGCCTGAACATGCAGGAGGGTGAAAGGAGGGCAAGGAATAGAGTGAATTGGAGCGATGTGGTATACCGGGGTTGACGTGCTGTCAGTGGATTGAAGCAAGGCATGTGAAGCGTCTGGGGTAAACCATGGAAAGCTGTGTAGGTATGTATATTTGCGTGTGTGGACGTATGTATATACATGTGTATGGGGGGGGGGGGTTTGGGCCATTTCTTTCGTCTGTTTCCTTGCGCTACCTCGCAAACGCGGGAGACAGCGACAAAGTATATATATATATATATATATATATATATATATATATATATATATATATATATATATATATATATATATATCTTTTTTTTTTTTTTTTTTTTTTCTAAAAGAAGGAACAGAGGGGGGCCAGATGAGGATATTCCACAAAGGCCCAGTCCTCTGTTCTTAACGCTACCTCGCTAATGCGGGAAATGGCGGATAGTTTAAAAGAAATATATATATATATATATATATATATATATATATATATATATATATATATATATATATATATATATATATATATATATATATATATATATATATATATATATATGCACTACACACACACACACATATATATATATATATATATATATATATATATATATATATATATATATATATATATATATATATATATATATATATGAGAAAGGTGGGAGGTGGGCAGAATAGAAAGGGTAGTGAGTGGTGGAATAAAGAAGGAAGGTTGTTAGTGAATGAGAAAAGAGAGGCGTTTGGACGATAATTACATGGAAGGAGTGCAAATGACTGGGAGAGGAATAAAAGAAAGCGGCAGGAGGTTAAGAGGAAGGTATAAAGTTTGAAAAAGAGGGCTGGGTGAGAGAGTATAATCAAACTTTAAGGAGAATGAAAAAAAATGTTTCGGGAGGAGGTAAATAACGTGCGTAAGACAAGAGAACAAATGGGAACATCGGTGAAGGGAGCAAGAGGGGAAGTGATAACAAGTAGTGATGAAGTAGGAAGGAGATGGAGTGAGTATTTTGAAGGTTTGTTGAATGTAGCTGATAATAGAGAGGCAGATTAAGTGTGTTTTGCTCGGGAAGGTGTGCAAAGTTAGAGGGTCAGGGAAAATGGTTTCGTTACGAAAGAATAGGTAGTGAAAGCTTTGCGAAAGATGGATTCCGGCAAGGCGGCGGGTTTGGATGGGTTTTGCTGTTGAATTTATTAAGAAAGGGGGTGATTGTGTTGTTGACTGGTTGGTAAGGATATTCATTGTATGTATGATCAGTATGGATCATGGTGAGGTGCCTGAGGACTTGCGGAATGCAGGCAGAGCCATTGTACAAAGGCAGCCTGAGGACTTGCGGAATGCAGGCAGAGAGCCATTGTACAAAGGCAAAGTGGATAAAGGTGAGTGTTCAAACTACAGAGGCATAACCATGTTGAGTATTCCTGAGAATACTTGGGAGGAACAGTGTGGTTTCTGATGTGGTAGGGGATGTGTGGATCATGTGTTTCCTTTGAAGAATGTGTGTGAGAAATACTTACAAAAACAGATGAATCTATACGTAGCATTAATGGAGCTGGAGAGAGCATACGATAGGGTTGATAGAGATGCTTTCTAGGTCTTCAGGGCATATGGTGTGGGAGGTAAGCTGCCAGAAGCAGTGAAAAGTTTTTAATCAAGGATGTAAGTTACGTATACGAGCAGGAAGGGGAGTGACTGGTTCCCAGTGAAAATTGCTCTATTCGGCAGAGGTGTGTGATGTTCCCATGGTTGTTAAATTTGTTTATGGATGGGGTGGTTAGGGAGGGAAATGCAAGAGTTTTAGAGAGAGAAGCGGGTATGCAGTGTGATGGTGTTGAGAGGGCCTGAGAAGTGTCAGTTGTTCGCCTATGATACACCACTAGTGGCTAATTCCAGTGAGAAACTGCAGTTAAGTTGGTAAGTGAATTTAGAATAGTGGGTAAAAGGAGAAAGTTGAGAGTAAATGCGAATAAGAGCAAGGTTATTAGGTTCGGCAGGGTTGAGGGACAAGTTAGTTGGGATGTAAGATTGAATGGAGAAAAATTGGAGGAAGTGAAGCGTTTTAGTTATCTGGAAGTGGATTTAGCAGAGAATGGAACTATGGAAACTGAAGTGAGTCACAGGGTGGGGGAGGGGGCGAAGGATCTGGGAGCGTAGAAGAATGTGTGGAAGGAGAGAACGTTATCTCGGAGAAAAAACGGGTATGTTTGAAGAAATAGTAGTTCCAACAATATCATATGGTTGCGAGGCATGGGCTATAGATAGGGCTGTATGGAGGAGGGTGGATGTGTTGGAAATTAAATGTTTTAGGACAATATGTGGTGTGATTTGGTTTGATCTAGTAAGTAATGAAAGGGTAAGAGAGATGTGAGGAAATATAGCGTGGTTGAGAGAGCAGAATAGGGTGTGATGAAATAGTTTGGACATATGGAAAGAATGAGTGAGGAAAGGTTGACAAAGTGGATATATGTGTTAGATGTGGAGGGAACAAGGAGAAGCGGGAGACCAAATTTGAGGTAGAAGGACGGAGTGGAAAACATTCTGAGCGATCGGAGCCTGAACATACAGAAGGGTGAGATTGAGATACGTGCAAGGAATAGAGAGAACTGGAACGATGTGGTATACCGGGGTCGACGTGCTGTCAATGGACTGAACCTGTGCATGTGAAACGTCTTGGGTAAACCATGGAGAGGTCTATGTCGCTTGGATGTAGATGGGGATCTATGGCTTTGGTGCATTACACATGACAGCTAGAGATTAAGCGTGAATGAATGTGGCCTTTTTTATGTTTTCATTGCGCTACCTCGCTGAAACAGGGGGTAGCAATGCTGTTTTCTGTGATGCAGGATAGCGCCGGGAATGGATGAAGCCATGTAAGTACAGGTACATTTGTATATATGTATATGTCTGTGCATGAATATGCATATGTGCATACGATGATATGTGTATGTATATTTATTCATATGTACGCGTATGGGCGTTTAGGTACATACATGTTAATATGAGTGGATGGGCCGTTATTCATGTTTCCTGGCACTACCTCGCTGACGCAGGAAACAGCGATCAAAATTAATGAATATAAATAATATATATTGTTACGAATCCTCCTACTGGGAAGGATCGTCAACTACGCACATGGATAACACTACCTTAAAGTCATGGGATTAAATCAAACACCAGCATTAAAACTGCTTATAATCCAAGAGCTAAAGAGTACAAAATAACAGAAGCACATTAGTCAGGCATAAATCATTTACGTTAACACTGAACATGATTTTAACATTCCGGGTAAGATTTCAAACTATGAGATCTCTTTCCTTTATGACAATCTGACTTTAGCAACATGATTCAAGATACACTTATTCGTTGGACACTTCTGTGGCAAGTTACAATACTCTATGACAATCGAAACTATATGACAGAGGCAGTTCGACACCGTAGAGTTGTGTATAGAGGCACTTCACTGATCGTAGGCTACGGGCTTTTAGGACAGAGGGAAAACCACTTACCTCGGCTGGCTACGGGGTAGAGAGGAATCGTGGCTCAGCTGGTGTCAAAGGTTTTTATTGCATGGAGGAACGAGCCAGGAGCGGCTGCCCCGCCCTGCTGCCCTAATCTCAGGTGGGATTGGTGAAGGGTGACCCATAGTGCCACTCTTGATTGGCTAGAGGCCTAAGATCCAGTTGTGATTGGAGGAGGGTGGCTCATAGTGCCACTCCTACTTGGCTGGAGGGTCTTAGGTCAGGCCTACATCTTGGCTAAGGCCTAACCTCCTCTTGTCCTAACGGTAACGACGATATACAGGAAGCCATATCTCCAAGCTGACCTCACCTCTCGGCACCCCCCCCAGTCGTCTGGTGCCTCGGACGGGGGAGGAATGACCAGTTCAAGTGTTGAGGTTAACTGAATTGATGGCCCGGCGTGACCCTTGTTCTTGACCTCGGCCATCTGGTTCCCCCGGGTGTGGGAAAGACGGCAGGCCTAAGGTTTCGGTTGGGGGAGTGAAACCCAAGCCGAGATAACGGAGGCCCTACAACATAAAATATCACTTACACCATAAACACATATATATATACGAACATGAGGGCACACAAACACATGTTCGTAACAATATATATATATATATATATATATATATATATATATATATATATATATATATATATATATATATATATATATATATATGTGAAGCGTCTGGGGTAAACCATGGAAAGCTGTGTAGGTATGTATATTTGCGTGTGTGGACGCATGCATATACATGTGTATGGGGGTGGGCTGGGCCACTTCCCCCGTCTGCCTCCCCGCGCCACCTCGCAAACGCGGGAGACAGCGGCAAAAAAAAAAAAAAAAAAAAAAAAAAAAAAAAATATATATATATATATATATATATATATATATATATATATATTAAAAGGAAAAGCTTATGTATAATGAAACCAAAGCAAATTCATTCTTTACTTCAGAGAAAATGAGGGCAAAAATCTCAATTTTGATTAAACAATAAAAATATGCTGATGCCTGACTTGGTAACTCTTGTTGCATGCTATAAATACACTGACAACCCATTTCATGCCATACAGTTTAGAGGTTCACATAGAAGCAACTCCAGTCATACAATGATTCCTACAAAATTCTGTAGATTCCTCTAGAGAGATATTCATTTCATACATACACAGAAATGCCTCTCTGGCTTCTACCTCACCTCTAGTTTACTCAAATTTCTCATTCAAACATGCCCTTTGTCATTATCTCTACATATCTACATCACATCAGTACTCACTCTCAACAAATTCTGTCATACATCATATCATTATCACTTCATCTGTCATTTCCTCATTGAAATACAAACAAAAAGAGGTAAATATAGGGTTGCCCTGATGAACAACCCTTCCACCTATGCTTTCTTCTTCGTCAATCTCCATGACACCAAACAATTGCATACGGATTATTCATGCACAAAATACTAAAACTACAATTATTAAACGTTAATAACTAAAGTGGGGAATTTTTAAAACCAGGAGAATTTCATGGTTTCAGAGCTGAAAATTTCTAACAGGTAGGAGGTTGTATATACATGTGTATGGGGGGGGGGGCATTTCTTTCGTCTGTTTCCTTGCGCTACCTCGCAAACGCGGGAGACAGCGACAAAGTATAATAAATATAAAATAAATAAAAATATATATATATATATATATATATATATATATATATATCTTTCATACTATTCGCCATTTCCCGTGCTAGCGAGGTAGCGTTAAGAACAGAGGACTGGGCCTCTGAGGGAACATCCTCACTTGGCCCCCCTCATTGTTCCTTCTTTTGGAAAATCAAAAACGAGAGGGGAGGATTTCCAGCCCACCGCTCTCTTCACTTTTAGTCGCTTTCTACGATACGCAGGGAATACGTGGGAAGAATTCTTTCTCCCCTATCCCTAGGGATAATATATATATATATATATATATATATATATATATATATATATATATATATATATATATATATATATATATATAGGACGATTTTTGCAGGGAAAAAATGCAATTGAGTGGGAGAAGTATAAAAGAAAGAGACAGGAGGTCAAGAGAAAGGTGCAAGAGGTGAAAAAAAGGGCAAATGAGAGTTGGGGTGAGAGACTATCAGTAAATTTTAGGGAGAATAAAAAGATGTTCTGGAAGGAGGTAAATAGGGTGCGTAAGACAAGGGAGCAAATGGGAACTTCAGTGAAGGCCGTAAATGGGGAGGTGATAACAAGTAGCGGTGATGTGAGAAGGAGATGGAATGAGTATTTTGAAGGTTTGTTGAATGTGTCTGATGACAGAGTGGCAGATATAGGGTGTTTTGGTCGAGGTGGTGTGCAAAGTGAGAGGGTTAGGGAAAATGATTTGGTAAACAGAGAAGAGGTAGTAAAAGCTTTGCGGAAGATGAAAGCCGGCAAGGCAGCAGGTTTGGATGGTATTGCAGTGGAATTTATTAAGAAAGGGGGTGACTGTATTGTTGACTGGTTGGTAAGGTTATTTAATGTATGTATGACTCATGGTGAGGTGCCTGAGGATTGGCGGAATGCGTGCATAGTGCCATTGTACAAAGGCAAAGGGGATAAGAGTGAGTGCTCAAATTACAGAGGTATAAGTTTGTTGAGTATTCCTGGTAAATTATATGGGAGGGTATTGATTGAGAGGGTGAAGGCATGTACAGAGCATCAGATTGGGGAAGAGCAGTGCGGTTTCAGAAGTGGTAGAGGATGTGTGGATCAGGTGTTTGCTTTGAAGAATGTATGTGAGAAATACTTAGAAAAGCAAATGGATTTGTATGTAGCATTTATGGATCTGGAGAAGGCATATGATAGAGTTGATAGAGATGCTCTGTGGAAGGTATTAAGAATATATGGTGTGGGAGGCAAGTTGTTAGAAGCAGTGAAAAGTTTTTATCGAGGATGTAAGGCATGTGTACGTGTAGGAAGAGAGGAAAGTGATTGGTTCTCAGTGAATGTAGGTTTGCGGCAGGGGTGTGTGATGTCTCCATGGTTGTTTAATTTGTTTATGGATGGGGTTGTAAGGGAGGTAAATGCAAGAGTCCTGGAAAGAGGGGCAAGTATGAAGTCTGTTGGGGATGAGAGAGCTTGGGAAGTGAGTCAGTTGTTGTTCGCTGATGATACAGCGCTGGTGGCTGATTCATGTGAGAAACTGCAGAAGCTGGTGACTGAGTTTGGTAAAGTGTGTGGAAGAAGAAAGTTGAGAGTAAATGTGAATAAGAGCAAGGTTATTAGATACAGTAGGGGTGAGGGTCAAGTCAATTGGGAGGTGAGTTTGAATGGAGAAAAACTGGAGGAAGTGAAGTGTTTTAGATATTTGGGAGTGGATCTGTCAGCGGATGGAACCATGGAAGCGGAAGTGGATCATAGGGTGGGGGAGGGGGCGAAAATTTTGGGAGCCTTGAAAAATGTGTGGAAGTCGAGAACATTATCTCGGAAAGCAAAAATGGGTATGTTTGAGGGAATAGTGGTTCCAACAATGTTGTATGGTTGCGAGGCGTGGGCTATGGATAGAGATGTGCGCAGGAGGATGGATGTGCTGGAAATGAGATGTTTGAGGACAATGTGTGGTGTGAGGTGGTTTGATCGAGTAAGTAACGTAAGGGTGAGAGAGATGTGTGGAAATAAAAAGAGCGTGGTTGAGAGAGCAGAAGAGGGTGTTTTGAAATGGTTTGGGCACATGGAGAGAATGAGTGAGGAGAGATTGACCAAGAGGATATATGTGTCGGAGGTGGAGGGAACGAGGAGAAGAGGGAGACCAAATTGGAGGTGGAAAGATGGAGTGAAAAAGATTTTGTGTGATCGGGGCCTGAACATGCAGGAGGGTGAAAGGAGGGCAAGAAATAGAGTGAATTGGAGTCATGTGGTATACAGGGGTTGACGTGCTGTCAGTGGATTGTAGCAAGGCATGTGAAGCGTCTGGGGTAAACCATGGAAAGCTGTGTAGGTATGTATATTTGCGTGTGTGGACGTGTGTATGTACATGTGTATGGGGGGGGGTTGGGCCATTTCTTTCGTCTGTTTCCTTGCGCTACCTCGCAAACGCGGGAGACAGCGACAAAGTATAAAAAAAAAAAAAAAAAAAAAAAAAAAATATATATATATATATATATTTTTTTTTTTTTTTTTTTTATACTTTGTCGCTGTCTCCCGCGTTTGCGAGGTAGCGCAAGGAAACAGACGAAAGAAATGGCCCAACCCCCCCCCCCCATACACATGTACATACACACGTCCACACACGCAAATATACATACCTACACAGCTTTCCATGGTTTACCCCAGACGCTTCACATGCCTTGATTCACTCCACTGACAGCACGTCAACCCCTGTATACCACATCGCTCCAATTCACTCTATTCCTTGCCCTCCTTTCACCCTCCTGCATGTTCAGGCCCCGATCACACAAAATCTTTTTCACTCCATCTTTCCACCTCCAATTTGGTCTCCCTCTTCTCCTCGTTCCCTCCACCTCCGACACATATATCCTCTTGGTCAATCTTTCCTCACTCATTCTCTCCATGTGCCCAAACCATTTCAAAACACTCTCTTCTGCTCTCTCAACCACGCTCTTTTTATTTCCACACATCTCTCTTACCCTTACGTTACTTACTCGATCAAACCACCTCACACCACACATTGTCCTCATATATATATATATATATATATATATATATATATATATATATATATATATATATATATATATATATATATATATATATATATATGAAGGTACCTACATAGAGTAGATCACGAACACCACTGTGACCTCTTACGAAGGTGAAGATTTGTAGAGGTTTTCATAAAAGAAGATAAACTGTCGTTGAGAATAAAGAGGTGAGAGTAAGTGAGCTTGGAAAGGAGATTAGTGTGAAGAAGTACCAGGGGAGAATGAGTGTAGAGAGGCAGATGAGAGCAACTGACGTGAGGGGAGTGAGTAAAGAATGGGATGTCTTCAGGAAGGCAGTGATGGCATGCGCAAGAGATGCATGTGGCATGAAAAAGGTGGGAGGTGGTCAAATTAGAAAGGGTAGTGAGTGGTGGGACGAAGAAGTAAAGTTGTTAGTGAAAGAGAAAAAAGAGACGTTTGGACGATACTTGCAAGGAATCAGCGCAAATGAACGGGAGACGTATAAGAAAAACCGGCAGGAGATCAAAGAGGAAATTGCAAGAGTTGAAAAAGAGGTCAAATGAAAGTTGGGGTGAGAGAGTGTCATCAAACTTTAGGGAGAAATAAAATTACGCGCGTATGACAAAAGAACAAATGTGCACATCTGTGAAGGAGGCAAGGGAGGATGTGATGACAGGTGGTGATGAAGTGAGGAGATGGAGTGAGTATTTTGAAGGTTTGTTGAATGTGTTTGATGATAGAGTGGTAGATGTAAGGTGCTTTAGTTGGGGTGGTGTGCGAAATGAGAGAGTCAGGGAGAGTAGTTTGGTGAAGAGAGGAATGGTGAAAGCCTTTCGGAAGAAGAAATCCGGCAAGGCGGCGGGTTTGAATGGTATTGCAGTTGAAATTATTTAGAAAGGGGGTGACTGTGTTGTTGACTGGTTGATAAGGATATTCATTATATGTGCGGATCATGGTGAAGTACCTGTTAATTAGCAGAATACATGTATAGTGCCATTTTACAAAGGTAAACGGGATAAAGGTGAGTATTCCTGGAAAATTGATGGAGACGACGAAGGCAGGTACAGAACATCAGATTGGGGAGAAGTGTGATTTCAGAAGTGGAAGGGGATGTGCGGATCAGGTGTTTCCTTTAAAGAATGTGAGACTTAGAAAAACAGATGGATTCTATGGATCTGGACAAGGGTTGATAGGGTTGATAGAGATGCTTTGTGTTAGGTCTTAAGAGTATACGGTGTGGGAAGTAAGCTGCTAGGAGTGAGAGGTTTTTATCAAGTAGGACGAGAGGAGAGTGATTGGTTGCTAGTGAAGGCCTCTGTGCGGCAGGGGTATGTGATGTCCCTATGGTTGTTTAATTTGTTTATGGATAGGGTGGTTAGGGAGGTATTTGCAAGAGTTTTGGAGAGAGGGGTGAGAATGCAGTCTGTTGGGGATGAGAGGGCCTGGGAAGTGATTCAGTTGTTGTTCGCCGATGATACAACACTGGTGGCTAATTACAGTGAGAAACTGCAGAAGTTGAAGGCTGAGTTTGGAAAAGTGTGTGAAAGGAGAAAGTTGAGAGTAAATGTGAATAAGCGCAAGGTCATTACTTTCAGCAGGGTTAATGGATAAGTTAGTTGGGACGTGAGTTTGAATAGAGAAAAATTGAAGGAAGCGAAGTGTTTTAGATATCTGGGAGTGGATTCAGCAGCGAATAGAACTATGAAAGCGGAATTGAGTCACAAGGTGGGGAGGGGGAGAAGTTTCTGGGAGCAATGAAGAGTGTGTAGAAAGAGAGAACGTTATCTCCGAGAGCGAAAATGCTTATGTTTCAAGAAACTGTAGTTCCAACAATATTACATGGTTGCAAAGCATAGGGATGGAAAGAGGAGGGTGGATGTGTTGGAATTAAATGTTTGAGGACAATGTATGATATGAGGTGGTTTGATTAAGTAATGAAAGGGTAGGAGAGATGTTTGGTAATAAAAAGAGAGTAGTTGACAAAGCAGAAAAAGGTGTGTTGAAATGGTTTGGACAAATGGAGAGAATGAATGAGGAAAGGTTGACAAATAGGATGTATGCGCCAGAGGTGGAGGGAACAAAAAAGGAGCGGGAGACCAAACTGGTACGACGTAAAAGGATAGAGTGAAAAAGCTTCTGAGCGATCGGGGACTGGACAGGAGGGTGAGAGTCCTGCAAGAAATAGTCAATTGGAACGATGTGGTATACCGAGGTCGAAGGGCTGTCCTTATAGAGGTGAAGGGGAAGATTTGTGGAGGTTTTCAGAAAAGAAGAGAGAACGTTGGGGAGAAGAGAGTGGTGAAAGTAAGTGAACTTGGAAAGGAGACTTGTGTGAGGAAGTACCAGGAGAGATTGAGTGCAGAATGGCAAAAGGTGAGACCAAATGACGTAAGGGGAGTGGGGGACAATGAAAGGCATGTAGGGAAGCAGTGATGGCTTGCGCAAAAGATGCATGTGGTGTGAGAAAGTGGGGAGGTGGGGAGATAAGAAAGGGTAGTGAATGGTGGGATGAAGAGGTAAGATTGTTAGTGACTGGGGGATGTATAAAAGAAAGCGACAGGAGGTCGAGAAAGGTGCAAATGAGAGTTGGGGTGAGAAAGTATCATTAAACTTTAGGGCGAATAAAAAGATGTTTTGGAAGGAGGTAAATAAAGTTCGTAAGAAAAGAGAACAAATGGGAACAAGGAGGGTGTGCGAAGTGAGAAAGTTAGGGAGAATGGTTTGGTAAACAGAGAAGAGGTAGTGAAAGCAAGGCGGCAGGACTGGATGGTACTGCAGTGGAATTTATATAAAAAAAAGGGGGTGACTATGTTGTTGATTCGTTGGTGAAGATATTCAGTAATGTATGTATAATGAAGAAATGACCGAGGATTGGCGAAATGCACGCATAGTGCCATTGTACAAAGGCAAATGGGATAAAGGTGAGTGTTCAAATCACAGAGGTATAAGTTGTTTCTTGAGCATTCTTGGGAAATTATATGGGAGGGTATTGATTGAGAGGGTAAAGGCATGTACAGAGCATCAGATTGGGAAAGAGCAGTGTGGTTTCAAAAGTGGTAGAGGATGTGTGGATCAGGCGTTTGCTTTGAAGAATGTACGTGAGAAATACTTAGAAAAACAGATGGATTTGTATGTATCATTTATGGATCTGGAGAGGGCACATAATAGGGTGGATAGAGATTTTTTTTGGAAGGCTTTAAGAGTATATGGTGTGGGAGGAAAGTTGCTAGAAGCAGTGGAAAGGTTTTTACCAAGGATGTAGGGCATGTATAAGAGTAGGGAGAGAGGAAAGTGATTGGTTCCCAGTGAATATCGGTTTGCGGCAGGGTGCGTGATGTCTCCATGGTTGTTTAATTTGTTTATGGGTGGGGTGGTTAGGGAGGTGAATGCAAGAGTTTTGGAGATAGAGGCAAGTATGCAGTCTGTAAGGATGAGAGGGCTTGGGAAGTGAGTCAGCTGATGGCTGATTCAGGTGAGAAACTGCAGAAGTTGGTGACTGAGTTTGGTAAAGTGCGTGAAAGAAGAAAGTTGAGAGTAAATGTGAATAAGAGCAAGGATATTAGGTTCGGTAGGGTTGAGGGTGACAAGTTAGTTAGGAGGTAAGTTTGAATGGAGAAATAAATGGAGGAATTGAAGTGTTTTAGATATCTGGGTGGTAAAGTGTGTGAAGGAAGAAAGCTGAGAGTGAATGTGAATGAAAGCAACTTAATCAGGTTCAGTAAGGGTGAGGACAAGTTGACTGGGAGGTAAGTTTGAATGGAGAAAAACTGGAGGAAGTGAAGTGTCTTAGACATCTGGGAGTGGATTTAGCAGCGGATGGAGCCGTGGCAGCAGAAGTGAGTCACAAGGGGCGAAGGTTCTGGGAGCATTGAAGAAAGTGTGGAAGGTGAGAACGTTATCTCGCAAAGCAAAAAAGGGTATGTTTGAAGGATTAGTGGTACTAACAATGATATATGGTTGCGAGGCATGTGCTATAGATAGGGTTGTGCTTAGGAGTGTGGATGTGTTGGAAATGAGATGTTTGAGGACAATATGCGGTGTGAGGTGGTTTGATCGAGTAATTAATAAAACGGTAAGAAAGATGTGTGGTAATATAAAGAGTGTGGTTAAGAGAGCAGAAGAGGGTACATTGAAATGGTTTGGTCACATGGAAAGAATGAGTGAGGAAAGATTGACAAAGAGGATATATGTGTCAGAAGTGGAAGGAACGAGGAGAAGTGGGAAACCAAATTGGAGATGGAAGGAAGGAGTGAAAACGATTTTGAGCGATCGGGGCCTGAACATACAGGAGGGTAAAAGGTGTGCAAGGAATAGGGTGAATTGGAACGATGTGGTATACCGGGGTCGACGTGCTGCTAATGGATTAAACAAGGGCATGTGAAGCGTCTGGGGTAAACCTCTGTAATTTTAGCACTCACTTTAATCCCCTTCGCTTTTGTACAATGGCACTATGCAAGCATTCCGCCAATCCTCAGGCACCTCACCATGAGTCATACATACATTGAATAACCTTACCAACCAGTCAACAATACAGTCACCCCTGTTTTTTTTTTAATAAATTCCACTGTAATTCCATCCAAACCCGCTGCCTTGCGGCTTTCATCTTCCGTAAAGCTTTACTACCTCTCTCTGTTTACCAAATCATTCTCCCTAACCCTCACACTTCGCACACCATTTCAACCAAAACACCCTATATCTGCCACTCTATACCAAAACACATTCAACAAACCTTCAAAATACTCACTACCATCTCCTTCTCACATCACCACTACTTGTTATCACCTCCCCATCAGCACCTTTCTACTGATGTTCCCATTTGTTCCCTTGTCTTACGCACTTTATTTAACTCCTCCCAAAAATCTTTTTTTTTTCTCCTAAAATTTAATGATACTCTCTCACCCCACTCTCATTTGCCCTCTTTTTCACCTCTTGCACCTTTCTCTTGACCTCCTGCCTCTTTCTTTTATACATCTCCTATTCATTTGCATTTTTTCCTGCAAAAATCATCCAGATGCCTCTCTCTTCTCTTTCAGTAATAATCTTACTTCTTCATCCACCACTCACTATCCTTTCTAATCTGCCACCTCCCACGCTCTCATGCCACATGCATCTTTTGCGCAAACAATCATTATTTCCCTAAATACATCCCATTCCTCCCTCATTCCCCTTACGTCCTCTCTTCTCACCTTTTCCATTCAGCACTCAGTCTTCCTGGTACTTCCTCACAACAAGTCTCCTTCCAAGCTCACTTACTCTCAACCACTCTCTTCACCCCAACATTTCTCTCTTCTTTTCTGAAAACCTCTACAAATCTTCACCTTCGCCTCCACAAGATAATGATCAGACAACCCCCGGTTGCAACCTCCCAGCACATTAACATCCAAAAAGTCTCTCTTTCGCGCGCCTATCAATTAACACGTAATCCAATAACGCTCTCGGGCCATCTCTCCTACTTACATACGTATACTTATGTATATCTTGCTTTTTAAACCAGGTATTCCCAATCACCAGTTCTTTTTCAGCACATAAATCTACAAGCTCTTCACCATTTTCATTTACAACACTGAACACCCATGTACACCAATTATTCCTCAACTTACCAACATTCCTCACCTTTGCATTCAAATCACCCATCACTAGAACGCGGTCTCGTGCATCAAAACTACTAACACCACTCACTCAGCTGCTCCAAAACACTTGCCTCTCTGATCTTCCTCTCATGCCCAGGGCATATGCACCAATAATCACCCATTCTCTCCATCAACTTTCAGTTTTACCCATATCAATCTAGAATCTACTTTCTTACACTCTATCACATACTTCACCATTCCTCTTTCAGGAGTAGTGCTACTCCTTCCCTTGCTCTTGTCCTCTCACCAACCCTGACATTACTCCCAAGACATTCCCAAACCACTCTTCCCCTTTACGCTTGAGCTTCGTTTCACTCAGAGCCTAAAC